>NW_027283843.1:0-90000 GCF_046629955.1 Centroberyx affinis
TGAGTGTATTAATTATATTGTGTTTAATTTGATATAGCAATAGTCTTTGCATTTTCATCTTTATGTAATTTTTGTCCTTCTCTACTTCTTCTCCTCTTCCTTTCCTCTATTAGTACTACTTTCATTACGACTACTACTACTACTATTACTCCTTCAACAAATGCTGGTACTACGACTACTACTACTATCACTACTGCTAAAAGTATCAGTAGTAGTAGTTGTACTAGCAGTAGTTGTACTACAACTAATCCTACTACTACTTCCACTATCAGTAATGAGCTGAAATGGTTCCTCTCTGCTCATCAGTGATATTGTTGTCTCCATCTAGTGGTGGAAACAGGGAACAACACACTGATTCTAACCTGTAAATGGCTCAGTGTAAGCTGTGTGTGTGTGTGTGTGTGTGTGTGTGTGTGTGTGTGTAAATTTTATGTCATTATTTTTTCATTTAATCCTTTTTCTCCCCGCTCTCTTGTTCCTCTTTTCTCTTCTGTTACCTTTACAACTCCTACTAATGCAACTATACCAGCCTATTACTGCTACTCTTACTACTAGCCTACTACTACTGGTATTTCTATTACTACCTTTACTACTACTGCTACTTATTCTGCTACTTCTACAAATATGGGCTGAAATGGTTCTTCTATGCTCATCAGTGATGTTTTTGTCTCCATCTAGTGGTGGAAACAGGGAACTACACACTGAATCTATCCTAAATGTTTCTGTCCACAGTTTGTTAGAAAGTGGCGGCGATGCTGTGGGCTGATGTCATCATTCAAGCCAGTCATACTTCACAAGGGCGTTTTTTTCACTGGATTTAGTTTGGAATTAATTTGTTTCCTTATACTATTATTATTGGTGTCTTAAGTATTCTCTTATGTTATTATTGATTATTTGTATTGTATTGCTTTTTGTGAGGACCCCAGGAAGACTAGCTGTCATTAATTTGCCAGCTAATGGGGATCCTAATAAAACAATAACAATAAAACAATAACAATTTGTTTACTGCAGGGGGGGGGCAGGGATTGTCACGTGACTTCCGAACACGGAAACCAAGCGGCCGGTCGCAGTACTGCAGCTCTGCCCAAATATCTTTTTCATTTAATTTCCAATGGTAGAGACGTCTTCTCCCCTAAGGTACTGTCATGGCCCTTGATGATCTTGTTAAGAGCGTTAAGCCCTCTGCCAAAAATCTGGGAATCATTTTTGATCCTGGCCTAAATTTTGAAAATTAAATCCAGGGAGTTCGCTCATGCTTCTATCAGCTGAGAAACATCTCAAAAATACCGTCTTTCTTTGTCATTCAACGACCTTGAGAGAGTTATTCATGCCTTTATCTCCTCCCGCCGGGACTCCTTTGTACTCTACCCTGTGGAGTGTTTGTGAAGCACTTTGTAACTCTGTTTTTGAAAAGAGCTAGAGAAATAAAGTTTATTATTATTTAAAAAAAATCTTTGTCACAGGAGCAAAGAAACAGGGAACAACACACTGACTCTAACCTGCTGTCCGTGGCTCAGTGTAACTCAACACTCAAGCACTGTGTGTATGAGTGTGTGTGTGTGTGTGTGTGTGTGTGTGTGTGTGTGTGTGTGTGTGTATGTGTGTGTGTGTGATTTTTTTGTTTTCTCCTTTTTCTCTCCGCTCCCTTGTTCTTCTTTTCCATTTCCTCCTCTACTACTTCTACAACTACTACTCATTTTACGGCTAAAGTTATTACTACTATTACTACTTCTACTACAAATACTTCTGGTACTGCTATACTACTAGTTCTACTACTACTACTTATTCTGCTACTTGTTCCTCTGTGCTCATCAGTGATGTTTTTGTCTCCATCTAGTGGTGAAAACAAGGAACAACACACTGACTCCAACCTGGAGAAATTTAAACTCAATAGATTCAAAACTAAAAATCTGTGGATTGTCACGTGACCACCGAACGCTGAAACCAAGCGGCCGGTCGCGGTACTGCAGTTCTGCCCAAAAATATTTTTTTCCAGTTCATGTCCAGCGGTGGAGACCCCCTCTCCCCTGGCTATATAAGCTAATGCACCATATTGACTTGACTAAAATGTATTCCACCATTAGAACCAGGGTTAGACCTGGTTCTTACTGCTCAACCTGGTCTAACGGATGGAACCTGGTCTTTTGTATTTGTGTGTATAATTTGTATATTTGTATGTTTATGCCACCTTGTGAGGATGGCGTGGAAAAACTAATAAAAAGTTGGTCACAAAAAAAAAAAAATTAGTTTTGACCCCAAACATTTTCAAAAGCATCACAGAGGAAACACTAAAACCCCACTGCAATATATGGCTCTGGGTCGGTCTATCCCTGGTGACGTATGGCTCTGGTGTTGATGAGGACGTGTTGCATTTTATTCATGTTGTATGATTCCAAATCATACAACACTACTAAAAACATATAAACACCTTGACTGCAGTCTGTCACCTTTCACTGCTAACAGGATACTGTGTGTGTGTGTGTGTGTGTGTGTGTGCGTGTGTGGACATGCATGTGATTGTGGTGAACTTTTAAAATGTTTAAAACCTGTTAAAAATCTGTAACACATTTAAAGGGTCATCAAGTAATCTGTGACCATTATCAACCCCTAGTGGTGACCAGTAGGAATTGCAACAACATTGCTAGAAGTGATCTCCTCCTACAGTCTGTGGTTCACCAGGCAGAAATCCTTTTTGGACAGATTTGTGCCAAAAAGAGTTAAAACCCACATATTTTATGCGTATAGAAAGCTAGACATACATAATTACACAAATACATAGAAATATACAGACATTAAATGGGTTTGTGTTTATTATTATGGTTTATTTATGGTTTATATGTTGTGTTGGATATAGGCCAGTACATTGCCCTTTCAGTGATGCAAAGCTTAACAGATACTGGAGCTAACAATATGATTTTCTCCAATAAACAACAAGGTTTCATACTGTGAAACTGATAAACAAGAAAGAAGAAAAATCTATTTCTAACATCTATTTACACAAAATGTGGGTCACATACAATAAATGAATTAAAGTTACTATGTGCAATATTTTGGTATTTATATAACCAGCACCACTCGCAGCCGGTCTGTAGCTATACCAGCCTGTTTTCTCTTTGGTTACAAAGTCTTGACCATCACTTAGCTCCGCCCATCTCTACAGCGCTCCACCATAGTTTGTAAAAAGCTCAGAGTTCAGGCCCAAACTTCTGACTCCGATACAAAACGCACTGCTGACACTGAGATTCAGTTAGTTACTAAACTGAAGAAGCCTTGTTCTCTGTCTGAAATGTTCTCAGAGGGAAAACTAGGGTCAACATTCGGCAGCTTTTACTAAATGGAGACACGGAAAGAAGCTGAAGGACTCAAGCTGGATTCCCATTTGGCTTTCGTCCTTTTGGACACATCAGTAAAGTAGAACCTTTTCCACTCAAGACATGTAGTGTTGTTTGGTCATATTATTGTTATCATGCATTTGACATTATTACATGTAATGCAACATTTCATGCATTTCAGCACTTGGATTGTTGAGATGAATCGTACTCCCTCTAGTTTCGAAAAAAATATTACACATAGCAACTTAAAAAGTATACACTGTAACTTGTGTGCATATTTAAATTGGCTTTATCATCCCATGTATGTTAAACATCAAACAATGTCATTATATATTGCATATATTTGTTTTCATATAAATAAATGTCTGTTCTGTTGCTGACCGCTATAACACATAGGTGAAGATGTGAGAAATACCAACTCTGCTCAGGCATTTTTGTTTTCCTGAGTCTGGTTTTCAGGTTTTTTTAATGTCAAAATTGCATCATGAATCCTATAGCTCTGTTGGCCTCTCCCTCCTCTCAGTGATGGGGCTGTTTGTGTTACAGGCATCACATTAGCCCATAAAAATGATGGGACATTAGGTAGCTCAAGTGCTTCTTGATTGAATTAGCCAAAAAGGAGGGCAGGACACCCAGATCTACTAACATAGGGGCAATTTGTGAGGGTGCAACCGATCCTGCAAGGTATTTACTAAGACTAAGCGAACACAGGTGCAATTAATTTAAATAATTAATTAGAATTAACCAAGCAGCCAAAACCAATGGTGAATTTTTAAAGTGAATGTCCGCTAGAGGTCAGCTCCAAAAAGACTCCAAACCGCCCAGCTCCATGCAAGTCAGTGGGACCACAACCTGACTTCTCACACAAAATATAAAGTCAATAATTTTTTTTCGATTCGATCGTCTTGGTCTCAGTAGCTAATTTCACTTCTTCTTCTGTGTGTCGTTATGGCGATTTTCAAAATAATTAACGGGATATAACGGATATAAAACAGGCTTGTTTTCCTAGTGATTGACAGGTCGCCTATCCAGTGATCAACAGGTCGCTGATTATGGGCCAATAGCAGGCGGAGCTTCAGCTCTGTGGACGACCCTCAGGCTCGCTTTGGCTGCGCTGGCAATCTTTTGGCTTCAAAACAGCTCTTCAGAAACCTCTGGGTGACGTCACACTCACTACGTCCATCTTTTTTTTACAGTTATGTTATGGGATTAACCCACAAATACAAGGCCCTCTGTAAGGTTTAAGTAGGCTAACCATAACCATCACTAGTGAGTTGGTCCCAGGTTTAAGTGAAGTAAGTTAATATTTGCATTATGAGCAAACGGTGTCCATTTTCATGTTTCATGTGCATGCAAAATAAACTTGCCTCCTACTGCAGCAGGTGCCAGTCAGGTCTGGGCCTGAAAATGTTGTGTCCAAGTCAAAATGTCTGAAAGTCAAATCCCATAAAGGATTCATGCATACGAGCATAACTCATAACTCATAACTTGCTGTTTTGCTTCGTAATGAATTGTTGATGTGGTCCAGCTTATGAATTTAAATGTCTGGGACAGATTGATGAACGATGAAAAAAACAGTTAATCAAGAACGGAGGAGGAGCTTAAATGATACCATTCTACAGCAAATAGATTTCCATACAAAAACAAGTACAAGAATGTTCAATATTTGGAACCCGATCCAACTGATCCCCAACCAAGCCACCGCTTAAGATGTTCCAAAATACTTTCAAGCCAGTGCCTCTTTCTGAGAAACTGGAACCAGAACCAGACCAGAACCAGGAGAAGAACACCCGATCCCAAACCCAACCCCAAACCCAGGGTAGAGGGGCTCAGTGAATGTGGAGCAGAAGGTGTGGAGGAGTCTCAGTTTGTCAGAAGAGACTTTGTAGAAAGACAGAGTCCCAGCAGACCAGTCCAGATACACTGCTACTCTGTTTGATCCACAGGGACGGACAGGGATGATGGTGGACTTCCCACTGTGTCCTACAACATAGCTGTTATCAGAGCACTCCAGACTCCAGGACTGGTCATTATATCCAAGCAGAGAGTCACCACCACTTCTTCTGATTCCTCTGAAAGCCACTGCTATAGAAACCGCTCCACTCCACTCAACCTCCCAGTAACATCGTCCAGTCAGACCCTCTCTACACAGAACCTGAAGCTGCTGGTTAAATCTCTCTGGGTGATCAGGATCTGACTGCTCCTCTGTCACTACTGTGTCACCTTTCTGTTGCCCTCAGACAGACAGATGTTTCTGTTTGCTGTGTTTGGATCCAGTGTGAGATGACAGGCATCTGATGGGGAGAAGAAGACACACAACAGACATCAGAAATCACCATTAAGATTCACTTCACTTTACCTCTCATCCAGTATAAAGGCTACTTCTCGATCCTCCTTACCTCAGCCACCACCCACCTGTGATTGTGTGATTGTTTTCAGGGAAGAAGCATACTTTTTCCAGTGCATGGTATCACAACAGACCCTGGCTTGAGTATTCAGTGAAAGCTTATGCAGCCTTTTGTTTCACTTGTATAAGATTTAAGCCAGTTACAACAATTTATGAGATTCAACTTTTACTGTCAAAGGTGTTTGTGACTGGAAGCACCAGTCTGGAAATAAGTATGTTTATGCACACAGGTCAGCTGGCTCAGAACCATTATTATGTGGGATCTATTGTTGATATGATAGCATTTTTGGCTGTTAATCAACTCCCTCTCTGAGCTGACCATGATTCATTCCAAAGCATGGCAGAACCAGGCGGTGGGCTGTTCCTATCATTGTTTGAGTATACCCTGCAAAAACATCCAGAGTTGGCCAAAATAATAGAAACCATTCCCCACACAACCTACACATCGCACGACATCCAGAATGAAATAATGTAACTAATAAGCACCTTAGTGACAGGGCATATTGTCGAAGAAATCAGGGATTCATCTTGTGAGGAGCTCATTATACATCCTTCTACACCAGCTAGCTGCAGCAATAATCACACTGGTATCCCACCACTGCCTTTCTACCTAATTATCGTCTATCGCCATCCTGGGCCCTATTCGTCTTATTTAGAAGAATTTTCCATTTTCCTCTCCGACCTTGTAACTCGTAGGAACGACTATTGGCGATTTCAATATTTATCTAAATAATACAACTGATCCACTCAGTAAGTCTTTCTCGTCACTTATGGACACGTTTGGCTTTACTCAATTGGTCCACAAATAACCCATTCAAATGGTAATACTCTTGATTAGGTCCTCGGTTGTGGTAATTAACCTGCAATAAGCGATTTCAGACCCTGTAACCGATCCTGAAACTACCGTGTGCTATGTGGAGATTTCCGTGAGACGTAATGATAAACAAACAGCCACACAGCAGCCAGCTGTGTTGTTGTTTTCACCTCTTTTCTAAAGCTTGTTGTCATGTACGGACTGACCAGTAGCTTTTCATTTTCTTTAAACTAGCTTGTCTCAGGCCTCGCTGTTTGAAAGCAGCGCTCTCCCCCTCCCATCCCTGAAAAAAATTATTGTAATGGTGGAATCGATGAAGCGAGCGAAGTGTGTGACAAGATGCCTAGCTTGCTAACAAAAATGGACATTAGAAAATGGTGTGTTGCCCCTAGGCCTAAACCTACAGCGAGCCGTGTGCCTGATGAAGACAAAGATATAGGCACTTAGGCAAGAAATTCTTTAGTGCTCGACATCGGCAGCAGTGGTACAAATGCTAGCCAAGAAGGCCTTGCTGCCTGAGTGACTGTGGATACAGGTCAGGCGGGAGACAGAGGCCACCATTCCCCACCTCCCTCTACTGCTACTTTGGGACAACCACCTACTACAGCACCTGACAACCTTGGAATTGATAAACCAAATCAAGTCATCCTACCACAGTGCTCTAGCCATATGTAGAGCGATAAAAAGCAATGATATCATAATCGAGACTGGCTTGAGTATACTGTCAAGGTAGATGCAGCTTTCTGCTTTCCCTGCCGACTATTCAGTACCAGTACCCGGAAAACAGACTCAGCCTTCACGGTTACCGGCTACCATAACTGGAAGCACGCAGTTAAGAAAGATACAGGGTTTCACAAACATGCAACCTCTAAGGATCATCTTACTTGTGCCATGTGCCAAAGACATTAACAGACACCATAATAGCAGCTAACAGCTAGCCAAAGCTGGGTTGAGCAACATTCTAAGCCAGGTGTAGGATGGGGCCTCTTTCATGTCTGGGAGGCAGGGTGGTGTCCAAAAGCTCCTCCAAGATAAGCTAGAATGATAGATACCTTTATGTTCACTGTTTAAACCACCAGTTACATTTAGTGGTTGTCCAAGCCATGTCAACAGAAGCAGCCATAGTGAATTTCCTTAATATTTGTGGCGCTCTGTATAAATTCTTCAAGAAGCCAACAATTGCGATGCATTACAAGGGGGAGCGGCTCCTTGACCAGAGATGGACAGGCCATCTCACCACTGTGTCCGTCATATTAAAATCTTTTGAGCACATCACATCATTGCTGCACATTATTGTAAACTTGGTGCACAAAGTGCTTCTCCTACTGAATCCCCCGAACAAACTTCTACAGGGAGAGGACACAGACCAGTTGACTGGATTGGGTTTGGTGGCAAGTGCAACGGAATGTGTTCATAAACTGTGATGTGAGGAAAAGGTGTGGAGCACTGCCAATGGTGCTTACACATTTCTAACACCCACCACACCCCAAAAACAGAGACACACAGTAAACAGGGACATGGAACAGTTTGTGGTTGAGGAGACCTTTGGAAACAGGGACCAAGGAGAGGCAGAACTACGGAGGCTGTACTACGGCACTGTTGATTCGGTACTTGGAGAAATGGACAAGCGCAACACGCCTTAGTGACATTCCTTGTTACTAAGGCTATAAAGCACATCATGGAGCTGTCACGGTTGCCTATCATTGAAGCAGAATATGCAGTTTATCCGCACACAAATGCATAAAGAGACAGTGGAAGGACAGTGGACTATTAAACATATTCTCTCTACACAACACAAAACTCCTCAGGCTATGCCAAGCGTACTGACTGCATCCACGGCAATGTGTGAAAATTCATTCTCTACTCTGAAAAACATTTTCACGGACCACAGACAGACCATGCTCCATGTTAGCAAGGCCCAGGTAGTTCAGCTGGCATTTGAGAGAGATCTCACCCAAAAGTGCACTAATGAGTGGAAAGACACTGTCCTGAGGAGGTTCAGTACTCGCACTCGTCGCCAACTGTTCTAATGGTGAGTCATGCTATGTATTTATTGTACATTTGTGTTATAGCTTTTTTGAGTTTCCTGACCCAATCTATTAATTCTGTATTGTTGTAACAGCAGTCTGGCTATGCCTTCCCATACGATATATTGCATTATTTAGGCCTATCATTATTACAATATGTGCCCCCCATGGGACACTGAGTGCCCTCCCATTAGATCCGTTATGACACTGATACTGTATGGTTGGTTGTTGATCAGTTAGATCTACTTAGGCTTATTCTCTGTAAAGACCTTTGAGACATGTTTGTGATAAAGTGCTATATAAACAAACAAACTTCTAGGAGATTGTATTCCTCAGGGAAACGCCGCCTCTACTTTTACTAAGATCAACAAGGAGCGGCATGGAAGTTGAGTAGAGAGTCATGTTCATCACGTTCTCAAAACCCTAACCCTGCTGCCCAGTGCTGTAGGTCATGTTGTAGCTCTATATTGTGCATATTTGTTTTCCTGTGGTCAACATGGTTGGAAAAGTGTAAGGCCTAAGCAATGCTGTTGTTCGTGTTGTTGTTTATTTGGTGGCTGCATAATTGTGTGGGTGTGTGAGTGAGAGGGAAAGTGATACAGTGAGCTATAAGCAATGTGCTTTTGCTTTTACTTTCTGAATACTCACATCTTCTAAGGCTGTCAGCTTTCTTCCAGACTCGTCCTCCATTGTCCACCCTATAGGGATGAACACAACAACAGTCAACTCAAACACACCATCACAACACGCTTCTGGCTGATCCGATTGCGCTGACTGCTCTCTCTCTCTGGCTCTAAATCCTGAAGCCTGTCACCATTGTCCTCTCACCTGGAAGTGCTATATCTTTGGTTTGATATTAACTGTTTACTTCCACCTCCACCACAGAAAATTCATGTTATAGTTTTCGGCTACATGGAAATTTTCTTTATAAGTGGAAGTATTACAAAAGCCTTATGTCTGGACCTTGCTGGATAAGCATTCCTTCGACTGAAGTTTAGACCAACTGTGTTTAGCACAAAACTGCCACTAACTGAGACCAACCAATGGACATTGTCAACATGGACGGACTCCAACCCTCTACTGACCTCAGAGTCTCCAGTCTACAGTGTGGACTCTCCAGAAGATCAGACAGCAGCTTCACTCCTGAATGCTGCAGATAGTTGTCACTCAGGTCCAGCTCTCTCAGATGGGAGGGGTTGGACTTCAGAGCTGAGGCCAGAGAAGCACAGCCTTCATTTGTGAGCTGACAGTCTGTAAGCCTGCGGAGAGAGGGGGATTTAAAAAAAACCACTACTGGTGTTCAAGTAGAGCTTCACACAAGGGGAAAAGAGATTGTCTGACCTCAGAGTCTCCAGTCTACAGTTTGGACTCTCCAGTCCAGCAGACAGGAGCTTCACTCCTGAATCCTGCAGGTTGTAGTTGTATCTCAGGTCCAGCTCTCTCAGATGGGAGGAGTTGGACTTCAGAGCTGAGGCCAGAGAAGCACAGCAACTCCCTGACAAGCTGCAGCAACGCAATCTGAATCAAGAATAAGGAATGTAACTAAAATACTCTCATAATTCAATTACATCTGTTCAGGATCAGGTTTTAAATATGTAGCTCAACACTGCTATGGCCTGGTCAATGGGCTTTACTGTTAAGCTAGTCAGTGTGGATCAAAATACTGTTACCCATATACAAAAGTCTGCAAATTTTGTGTCACTACAATATTCATGTTTATTAATGTCAGCACAGAACTAAAATATATCGTTTGACCTCAGAGTCTCCAGTCTACAATCTGGACTCTCCAGAAGATTTGACAGCAGCTTCACTCCTGAATCCTGCAGCTTGTTGTAACTCAGGTCCAGCTCTCTCAGATGGGAGGGGTTGGACTTCAGAGCTGAGGCCAGAGAAGCACAGCTGCTCTCTGACAATTCACAGCTATGAAGTCTGTTAGAGGATATATATAAAATCAGACCGGTTGTAGTAAAAACTTCTAGCCACCAGAAGAAATATAAGCCTTTCCACATTAAACATGTACAAGAGTAAAAGACAGTAAGTTAACTGACCTCAGAGTCTCCAGTCTACAGTGTGGACTCTCCAGAAGATCAGACAGCAGCTTCACTCCTGAATCCTGCAGATATATGTTTTCACCCAAGTCCAGCTCTCTCAGATGGCAAGGGTTGGACTTCAGAGCTGAGGCCAGAGAAGCACAGCTGCTCTCTGACAACCTGCAGTACCTCAATCTGAATAAAGAATAAAGCATGTAGCTATAGAAGACATTATTACTGGATAGAAAACCTGATTGAAAACATGCAATCTTGCATAATCTAATCAGAGCTGTGGAAGTTTTAAATATAGAATTTTCTAAACTTCAATCACCTAAACTCAACATGGTGCCAGGTCCAAAAAGACCTAATATAACAAGGAAAAACCAGCGCTAGTTAATATTAATGACAATATGCTGCTGCTTGAATAAACAAATAGAGACTGAGCAGAGAATTAGCAAGTGCTGTTTTTTCCTTGTTATATATAGGTCCAACATCGCCAAACTTATCCTTTAAGCTAGTCAGTGATCAGCATATTATCAGCCTTATACAGATGCATTCAAATTTTGTGTCACTGCAATAGTCATGTAATGTTCATATATGTCAGCACAGAACTAAAATATACTGTCTGACCTCAGAGTCTCCAGTCTACAGTGTGGACTCTCCAGTCTAACAGACAGCAGCTTCACTCCTGAATCCTGCAGCTCATTGTCACTCAGGTCCAGCTCTCTCAGATGGGAGGGGTTGGACTTTAGAGCTGAGACCAGGACTTTATAGTGGGTCTTCGATAGTCCACAGCCAGAAAATCTGTGATTACAGATTTCATGTGAAATGAGTGATTATCAAAGCAGAGGTGAGAAAGAATACCAATCACAAATTATAGATCATAATATTATTATTGTATAGGATTTGAAAATGATCAGAAAATTGCTTAATTTATGAGCAGAAATAAAGCGGACAAGAATACATAAATTCTACTTAATAGAACAATTACATGAAAGCATGAAATTCTGTAAATTAAAGCAATTTTTTTTTGAAAATAATAGAGATGTGATAAAATGTCCTCTTTCAAAACTTTTAACCACAGCTTTTTAACTCCTGAAGCTCCCTGGTTGGTTTGTATTAAGCCACATTCAGCCCAAGGAAGATAACTATAAAAAAAATAACACATAACTGTAAAGTCATAATAATCATTACAGATAAACAGAATAACTGTGTTCACTAACATATAAACTATAAACACAGCCAACTGAAAACTATAAATGTACTTTGCTCTCACAGCATGTAAAATAACAATCAACAATCACAACATTTTTGGCCAATCACAACTGAGTTTGGAATCAACAGGTTTAACACTGCTATGTAGAAGAATATTTTATAGTGTGTATGTTTGAGGAACTATATATCATTATTGTGATTCTCATGGCATCAGGTGTGAAGGTCGTTCTACACTTTAGCGTAATGTTGATGACCAGAATGCAGCCTCTTGTGTTTTAACCTGGACTAAAAAATCTGACCATGTTACTCGAGTTCTCAAATATCTCCATTGGCATCCTGTGAATTTCAGAATTGATTTTAAGATTTTACTCCTGGTTTACAAAGCTCTTAATGGCCTGGCACAGCAGTATATAGCTGACATGTTTACTATTTATAAGCCTAGCAGATATCTTAGGTCAATGGGCACTGGTCTCCTTCACATCATAAATCTGGCATTTTGTGTTTATGCACCCGAGAAATGGAACATTTTGACTTAATATGTGCTACAACATTATACTCATTTAAGAGTAAACTTAAGATCTTTCTTTTTAGTATAGACTACACATAAGTGGTTAATTATTATTATTGCCATTATTACTATTTTATATATTCCTGTGTGTTTAACTTGATTTCAAATGAAATTTGAATTGTCTGTATTTGTTTTTGTTCTTTTACTTTGAACTACACTTGTATGAAAATGTGCTATACAAATAAATTTGACTTGACTTGATATTCACATCAGGACTGACCGAGCCTTCCTGCAGTTCCTCACGGCTGGGATCAGTCTCCATCGTCCCTCCACAGATGTGTTGTACTCCTTCAGGTCCAACACATCCAGAACCTCCTCTGACATCTGCAGCATGTAGGCCAGAGCTGAGCAGTGGATCTCAGAGAGTTTCTTCTTTGATGTGTTCTCTGACTTCAGGAACTCTTGGATCTCCTGATGTACTGACTGGTCGTCCATCTCCATCAAACAGTGGAAGATGTTGATGCTTCTGTCAGGAGAGGTATTGGAAGTGTTCATCTTCTTCAGGTTGCTGATGGCTCTCTGGATGCTTTCTGGACTGCTCTCTGTCTGACCCAGCAGGCCTCCTAAGAGACTCTGGTTGGACTCCAGTGAGAGGCCATGAAGGAAGCGGACAAAGAGGTCCAGGTGGCCATTTTTACTGTCCAGGGCTTTTTCCATTGCTTTCTTCAGGAAGACTTCCAGGACTGTGGAACTGCCATGGCATCTACCAAAGAAATCGTCATCATCACTGTGTTCATATCTACGAAGGAAATGGTGATCATCATCGTCCATGAATTGGTGACTATTTTGATATCTTCTCTTTTTCCCAACTTTTCCCAGGAATGTCTCCAGTACCTTCTTATCCCTATTTGTGTAACAGTGGAACATGTAGACTGCAGCGAGAAACTCCTGAATGCTCAGATGAACAAAGCAGTAGACCGTTCTCTGGAAGAGCACACACTCTCTTTTGAAGATCTCTGTGCACACTCCTGAGAACACCAAGGCCTCTCTGACATCAAGACCACACTCCTCCAGGTCTTCTTGGTAGAACATGAGGTTGCCTTTCTCCAGATGTTCAAACGCCAGCCTCCCCAGCTTCAGAAGAACTTCTCTATCAGTCTCCAGCAGCTCCTGCTGACTCATCTCATGTCTCTCATCATACTTCTGCTTCTTCCTCTCTGTCTGAACCAGCAGGAAGTGTGAGTACATCTCAGTCAGGGTCTTGGGCAGCTCTCCTCTCTGGTCTGTAGTCAACATGTGCTCCAGAGCTGTAGCAGTGATCCAACAGAAGACTGGGATGTGGCACATGATGTGGACGCTCCTGGATGCCTTGATGTGTGAGATGATTCTGCTGGACAGCTCCTCATCACTGGATCTCCTCCTGAAGTACTCCTCCTTCTGGGGGTCAGTGAACCCTCGTACTTCTGTTACCCTGTCAACACAGGTAGGAGGGATCTGATTGGCTGCTGCAGGTCGGGAAGTTATCCAGAGGAGAGTCGAGGGAAGCAGATTCCCCTCGATGAGGTTTGTCAACAGCACGTCTACTGATGATGTCTGTGTGACATCAGACACAACCTCATTGTTCTGGAAATCCAATAAAAGTCTGCTTTCATCCAGGCCGTCAAAGATGAACACAACTTTACAGACAGAGAGCTTCTCTGCTGTGACCGTCTGTAATGTTGGATGGAAAACATGGAGCAGCATGAGAAGACTGTACTGCTCATCTTTGATCAAGTTCAGCTCCCGGAACGAAAGCAGAATCACAAGACTGACATCTTGATTTTCCAAGCCCTCTGCCCAGTCCAGAGTGAACTTCTGCACTGAGAAGGTTTTTCCAATGCCAGCAACGCCCTTCGTCAGAACTACTCTGATGTGTGTCTGTTGGCCAGGTAAGGGTTTAAAGATGTTGTGGCACTTGATTGGAATGTCATGGAGGGTCTTCATCTTGGATAATGTCTCCAGCTGCCACACCTCATGTTGGGTATTAACCTCTTCACTCTGTCCCTCTGTGATGTAGAGCTCAGTGTAGATCCTGTTGAGGGGGGTTCCAGTTCCTGCTTCAGCAGTTCCTTCTGTCACAGATCCACATCTCCTTCTCACACTGATCTTATGCTCGTCTAAAACCTTCTGCAGACTGCCGTCCGCTGGAAGAGAAGAAGCAGATGTATAAGCAAGTGTTTAACAAATCTGCTATTGTTTCCTGGTTTTAGAAATTGTGACAACAGTAGACAGACCCCCAGTCTTACTTTGTGTGATGCTGGTTTGACTGGGTGTCTGCAGTCCAGGTCTTGTTCTGGATCTTTTTCCACACTGGAGACAGGCGGAATCTCCTGATGAACCAGACTGGTCCCTGTATGAGGTGATGCACTGTCTGCAGAACCAGTGTCCACA
The DNA here is from genome assembly GCF_046629955.1 of Centroberyx affinis. Classification (NCBI taxonomy): domain Eukaryota; kingdom Metazoa; phylum Chordata; class Actinopteri; order Beryciformes; family Berycidae; genus Centroberyx; species Centroberyx affinis. The sequence goes on from NW_027283843.1 coordinate 14,764, forward strand.
GCTGGTAGAGACTGGATCCCTCAGTGTCCTGGTGTGATACAATGCACACCAGGACAGCTGCTTCTTCACAACAGCATGACTCCTCTTCCTCTTTCTGTGGAGATGAGGATTCATTATGACTGAATAGAAAACATTGAGTTTTAACTAAATATGTTTAATTGAAAATGAAAACTAAGTATCAAGGGTTTGTCAGTACTACCTAGATGAACTGAAGAACCATGATCTTGATGGTCAGATAACATCATGCTGCCACAACATATTACATTTATTTTCATATTTCTATCTCACAACAGCAGTAGGTTAATCAGTCAGCACTGCACCAAGTTACCCATCATGGATAAATATCAGTGTGGCGATCATGGAAAAATGCAATATTGTAGCATTTTTTTTGGTTTGTTTCATATGTAATTGTCATTAATGAATGCTAGGCTCAATACAAACAGCATGCAGTCCTATCTTTTGAAACTAATGAAACTTGTTAAATAGCACAAACATTGCGTGGCAGTCATTGGTAAATAAATAAGTTTCATTCTTGATAACCCCTGACTACAGATAGTGTTAGCAGGGCACAATGATCACAGCATTTAGGGTGTCTGAAAGATAAAGCTGCAATACTCCACTATATTATATCTACATTATCAGTCAGTGTGTCCATTTACTTGCCTAAATCTCAAGTTTGCCTACATTTTTATTTTCAGTTATATTGGAACATTTTTAGGGTGTAAACCATTATCTATGGGCATGTCGTATCAAAGCTATAGCTGGTTTTATTTGATCCAAACTTTACTTTGCTGCGTTCTAGTATCTACGTATTATTTTTCTCCAAATGTTCCACAACAAGTGCACAAAAACTGAGAGTGTGCAGATTCAACATTTGTGATGTGCAAGATGGCGAGGATGTAACGGATGATTTGAGATAGAATTGTACTAGAAAAATATATTCAGAAAATAAATTGTATCACAATTTTGATGCTTCTAGTGTAGTGGTTCTTCAATTTACATTTCATTTATTGCTTTTTTACAGAACAAGTGTGGAGTTGTATTAATGTTAATTTTGTTCACGGACCAGGCCGTGCCTTAAGCTGAGTTGCCTTTATTTGCTCCTCAGTTTTCTTTGTTGCTATAAGAAGATTTTGTTTGCTATTTTTTATTTATTTTTACACATCTTGTTACACGTGTAATCCAGACACTGTAAATGAATGCACCCTAAGCATCAAGACCTTGTCCTGAGTCTGCCTCAAACCACTTCCTAGATCCTTTGGCTGGGCTACCCTTTTACATTCCATCACATAGGTTTACAGTATAACAGTCCTCTTACTTTGTGTCTGAAGGTCCAGGTTCATTACTGAAGTCTGGAGGTCTGTTTTTTGACCAGTCAGTCTTCATAGACAGACAGCTGGGTGCTGGAGACTCTGCTCTCTGTCTGTGGTACTGACCTCTGGAAACAGAAATGTTTTATACATATCATCATTAGTTCTAGTAAAGACAGACAACAATGCATGTGATGTTGCACACTGTCACTTTTTCTGTCCATCTGGTTCCTCCATCTGGAGTTTTTGATAAGGAGAACAGCTGGTTCTGTTAATGTGAATATGACACACATTTTTCACATCCTGTATGTATGCTTTAGATTCATTTTTTGTTTTCATGTTCTAATATTTTTCCTCATTTGTTGTATATTTTAATAGATTATGCATGTACTTTGGTATTTATAGAATGTTTTAGTTTTTATATTATGCCATTTATCATCATATTCCATCAGGTTCCAGTATAACCAGTCCTCTTACTTTGTGTCTGAAGGTCCAGGTTCATTACTGAAGTCTGGAGGTCTGTTTTTTGACCGGTCAGTCTTCATAGACAGACAGCTGGGTGCTGGAGACTCTGCTCTCTGTCTGTGGTACTGACCTCTGGAAACAGAAATGTTTTATTCATATCATCATTAGTTCAAGTAAAGACGGACAACAATGCATGTGACGTTGCACACTGTCACTTTTTCTCTCCATCTGGTTCCTCTAGATTGTGATGACTCCGACCCAGGAGAGGGTTTCCTATTGATTGGTGATGTCATTTAAGCCCCTCCATCTTTCCCAACTGGCTGTTTTTAATTATCTATATCTATTGATCCCCAAGTTGCATTAATGATAACTATGATGAACCCTGTATGCAGACTTCACTGATAAATGTATACTAACACTGTATGAAAAATGTAAGTACTAACAATTATGTTGTGGGAGCAGGATGCATTGTTATAAAAAAAAGCTGCATTTGGTTTTTATATTTGGTTTTATAGAGACAAATAGGTCTCAGCTTATAACAAATTAAATGTTTGTTGTGTTTATGATTGTCTGATACATTATGTTTATTTCCACCCATTTGCTCCACTCTGATTTATATTTTATTTTTCTTTGCTGTGTCCTGGCATTATTTGCTGCTGCAATGATCCATATTTCCTAAAGAGATCATTTACATTTCAAGTATCTTATTTTATTCTATGTGAATCTATGTGAATTCTGGCTAACATAATCCAGATAAAGATCCTGTAAAGGATTTCAAGTTTGGAGACGCTTAAAGATGGTCTTGTTTTCAACACACTTAATCCACAGTGTAGTGTAATCCACATGTGTGAGCGTCCGGTTGAAAAACAATATTCTGCCTCAGACGGGGACTGCATCATCTCCTGCTCATTACTAGGCGACTGCCTTTGTAGTTCTCTTTTACAAAACAAAAACAAAATGGCTACAGATCCATTTTGGTTGTACTGTAGAGCAGTGAGCAGTTATTTTTCTATTTCCAGAGTCTTTCCTTGATATCTTCACTATTGTATTGATTTTATAAATAAAGTTTCATTGAATCATATTCCATTAGGTAGACTTCCAGTGTAACCAGTCCTCTTACCTTGTGTCTGAAGGTCCAGGTTCATTACTGAAGTTTAGAGGAAAATCTTTGGACCGGTCAGTCTTCATAGACAGACAGCTGGGTACTGGAGACTCTGCTCTGCCCTCCTCTTCCTCCACACAAACACTCATCTTCTGGACTTGTCAGTCTGTGAGATAGAACAGAAACACTGGAGAATGGGAAAACAGGAAATACCACTCCGGTTATAGACACACACACACACACACACACACACACACACACACGTCCTTGTCCTTCTACCCTCAGGAGGACCAACCATTGACTGACATTCACATACGTTCCCCTAACCTCTAATCGACACCTGCTAAGTTTGTGTTGCCTTGTTTTCTTTAAACATGTCTAATTAAAAACAGTGTGTGTTAAACAGCCAATCAGGACTTTGTATCCACAGATGAATCAGTGATAAACTGTTCAGTTCATTCTGACTCTTATTCCCTCTACAGTCCACAGGCAGACAACTGACTCAGAGACTTTTACAGTAAAATAATAATAATGTTGTAATAACACTCACCCTGCCTCAGCCTTCTGTTTTCCTCCTCCTGCTCTGCTTTGTGTCTCAAAATGGAGTCTGAACTAACTGCTTCATACTTTCAGTTTCACTGTTCCCTCCCTGTTCTCATGACCCTGGATCACATGATCCGTGTGGCTGCTGCCCTCTCCATCTCCTGTAAATGTCTTCTAATGTATTGAATACTTTTGTCTGAAAAGAGGTTTTGTGCAAAATGCTGATACTTTTTCCTTGAATTAAAGCTTTACACGTCAGCAGTAAATGACGAGTATGTAGGCTATAAATTCTGGGATGTTCCACCTGGAAATATGTTTCCCCTACTGCAGTCCACCTTAAGAGAAAAGAAAGGGCTTGGGAGAAACCATAGCTATAAACATTAATCTGCATTTGTTATTTGCATTTATTTGCACTGTGTCTATGGTTTTATATTATGTACATTACCTTTATTTTATTACCTCTTTTCTTTTGTTGCCTTCCTGTACTTAATTTCCTTGGCACTGTTCCGCCAATTGCTGCTGTGGCACCTGAATTTCCCCAATGGGATCAATGAAGTGCAATCTTACAAAAGAATAATATACACAAAAGAAAAAGTTCAGTTGACAATGCAGGTAGTAGTCGGTCATTCACTGCTGATACAGGCAGAAAGGAGAGACAACTCCCTTACAAACTCATCTAGGGTTCCAGCAGTAAGTCAAGTTTATTTATATGCAGTAGGCCTTCATCACAAGCCTGTCTCAAAGGGCTTTACATGCCACATCATGTCATATACCATACTACATCACTATATACTGTGTATCATACAACATCATATACATCATACAGATCGTACACTGTCCTACATCAACACACTCATGCTCACATTAACACCTATGGATAATTAAGAGTCTTCAGTCCACCTGACCTGCATCTCTTTGGAAACCGACGCAGAACACGGGAAGAACATGTGAACTCCACACGGAAAGAACCAGGACCGAGACTCAAAACCTGGACCCAGCAGCTTCCATAACACCAGCATGTAAATCTAGACCAAGAACACATTTTACTGAGTCTTAGAGTATTTTAATGCCAAATATTCTCTCTATTTCCTTCTGAACTGATGACCAAAAGAGGTGATTAATGGCCATGGCCATATCCATAGAAAGTGATGATGAGTGCATGAGTGTATGAATTATGATATATTGTGTTTCATAGGATTTATTTGATCTGGTAATAGTCTTGGCATTTTCATCTTAATGTCCTTTTGGTCCTCTACTTCTTCTCCTCTTCCTCTCCTCTACCTCTACTAGTACTACTTTCATTATGACTACAACTACTACTATTACTACTACTATTCATTCAACAAATACTGGTACTACAACTACTACTACTACTACAACTACTATTTCTATTACTACTACTGCTACAACTACTACTACTGATACTTTTACTGCTGCTACAACTAATCCAACTACTACTTGTACTAACTATGAGCTGAAATTGTTCCTCTGTGCTCATCAGTGATGTTTCTGTCTCCGCCTAGTGGTGGAAACAGGGAATAACCTGTTGTCAATGGCTCAGTATTTATTTTAAATATTTAAGATGAGTACATAAGAAACAGCCAGATGTTTTGGCTCTGCTGCTTTCTTCAGTTGCTGCTGTGTCTCAAACAAACAAATCCAGGACCAGAGAATAAATAATAATTAATAAAGTATACAAATACAAATACAAATGCCATCAGCTCTCACCACCTGTCGCCAGTTAACTTAATTAACAGTCACATCTCTCGTACATCTAACTGGATCCTGGTCAAACATCTAATGATAGCATCATCATCACATGCATACAATGTTACCATTTTTCGATTACAATTTATAAACAATTCTTTAAACTGCATATATAAGTTTACAGAAAATTACATAAAAAAAACAGAAAAAAAAGAAAATGTCCTAAATACACATCCAGTCCCCCCTTCCTACCAATCCCTTTGATCCGCAATAGATTATCTCTACAATGCAGAAATGCAACACAGAAAAAATATTCTCATAAATAGCAAGATAAATCTATTTCTTCATTTAAACCATTTCGTGTCATTTGGCTCAAAAATCCATCTACTTTCTTTCCTCTATCTCCACCTCCGGGTGGAACCTTTCTCCATTATTGCCATAAAGAGTCTGAACCCAGTGACGCATTTCCAGTCAGAAGCTCCTACTGTCTGTTCTTTGTTTAAAGGAATAGCTCAAAGTCGGGGAGATTCACATGAACGCGCCAGGTCTGGGTTTTCAGAAAAAAATGTAGTGAAGATTTCTGCTAAATAATTGTGTAAATAAGAGTGTAAATATTGTTCTTTTCCACTCATTGTGTGATCGTTTTGCTTCAGGAGACTTTCATTATGCTACAGAGCTGTATGGAGTAATTTTATGGTCATTTTTGCTGTTTTTGGAACTCTAAAGAACCAGACCCCATGGATTCTAGTTGTTTTGGAGAAGGCTGCACAGAGTTATGCTGGCAACCTCCCTGTGTGTTATATCGACTAACAAACTTCACCTGTGTTTCAACTGGCATGAGGGTGAGTGGTTTTTAGAAGCTTATCCAACTCATTACCAACCAAGCCTTTGCTTAAGATGTTCCAAAGTCCTTTCAAGCCAGTGCCTGTTTCTGAGAAATTGGCACCAGAACCAGACCAGAACCAAGGGACCAGAACCTAAACCCAAACCCAGGGTAGAGGGGCTCAGTGAATGTGGAGCAGAAGGTGTGGAGGAGTCTCAGGTTGTCAGGAGAGACTTTGTAGAAGGACAGAGTCCCAGCAGACCAGTCCAGATACACTGCTACTCTGTTAGATCCAGAGGAACGGACAGAGATGATGGTGGACTTCCCATTGTGTCTGGCAGTGTAGCTGTTATCAAAGCACTCCAGAGTCCAGGACTGGTCATTATATCCAAACTGACATTCAAGATCCCATCCTCTCCTTCTGATTCCTCTGTAAGTCAGTGCTATATTAATCTCTTCATTCCACTCAACCTCCCAGTAACATCGCCCAGTCAGACCCTCTCTACACAGAACCTGATGCTGCTGGTTAAATCTCTCTGGGTGATCAGGATACAGCTGCTCCTCTCTCACCACCGTCACCTTTCTGTCGTCCTCAGACAGATCGAGGTTTCTGTTTGCTGTGTTTGGATCCAGAGTGAGATGACAGGCATCTGATGGGGAGAAGAAGACACACAACAGACATCAGAAAAAAACATTTACTAAGACTCACTTCATCACTTCTCAATCAGAAATGCAGCACATCCATTATGAAGGCTAGTAGCGACTTAAAGGCCTATTTCACTGCTGTGAATATGATGATTTATTAAAACTAGGTCACCCATGTAGTAGAAATGTACAATTATTTTTGAAATTGGAGCCCTATGACCAGAGAAAACTGAGAAAATGGCTGTAGATTCCCCATATCGTCCATATCGGAATCCTACAACAACCAGAATGCATTGCGCGTGTCACTGACTCTGACGGTGCGTTCACGGTCAGTGTAGCACCAAAGACAAAGTTAGCAGAGAGAAAGCAGCATTATATCTCTTTACTGAGGCTTATTTTCATTTACAAAACATTTTTCCTCATCAAGTCTGGATAAATCGCATCCGTTTTCAAAGGATCACAAAACAAAGCAGCGCTGGAGTCAGTTAGGTTCTGTGGATCAACTCACCGCTGTTGTTCTGTATTCAGAGTCGGCAAAGTCCGATATAACATTCTGTCAGAAAACAAAATCAGGTTCACCAAAGCACCGTGAAGTTTGTTGCAGCGCGGAGTTTTCTGTCTGTCCCCCTGACGATCATCACCGGGCGTTCACAGGTGTTCAGCCCCCGGTGCAGAGCGTCTCTCTCGGTGCAGAGCGTCTCTCCCGGTGCAGAGCGTCTCTCCCGGTCAGAGCGTCTCTCCCGGTGCAGAGCGTCTCTCCCGGTGCAGAGCGTCTCTCCCGGTGCAGAGCGTCTCTCCCGGTGCAGAGCGTCTCTCCCGGTGCAGAGTGTCTCTCCCGGTGCAGAGTGTCTCTCTCGGCTGACGCTGTCACAGCTCCTGTGGTCGCCCTCTCCTCCACACTCTGTTTTGTCTGATTCCACAGCTCTATATTCGGCCTCATAAGTTGTAATAGTGGCGCCACATCTCTGCTCCGACATTATATTGTAAAACTAGTTGTTTTTTTGTGTTAGATTCAGCTCTTCTGGTTGAATCACAGAGAAACTTAGCAGCTTAGCGTATTTTAGCTGCGGCTGAAACGTCGCTCCAGTCCGGTGGTCGCTTCCTCTTCCATGGCTGCAGGCGTGTCAGCTCCTGTGGTCGCCCTCTCCTCCACACTCTGTTTTGTCTGATTCCACAGCACTATATTCGGCCTCATAAGTTGCAATAGTGGCGCCACATCTCCGCTCTGACATTAATAGCTAGTTGTTTTTTTGTGTTAGATTCAGCCTTTCTGGATGAATCACGGAGAAATTTAGCAGCTTAGTTTAGCTGCGGCTGAAACGCCGCTCCGGTGGTCGCTTCCTCTTCCAGACTCTGTTGTGTCTGATTCAACAGTGCGATATTCGGCCTCATATCATGAAACTAGTTTTTAGTATTTAGTAGTATGATATATTAGTGTCTGCTTTTCCCTATCGCTAGTGTAGCATGGGACGGGAGTGTTTTGGGAGACCCACATTTTACCGTCCTTGAAGGCACCACTACAGAAAATGCGGAAACGTAGTTTGTAGGCTGAGTTTTCTAAGGCCGAGCTCCAAAGTTTCCCTGGATGACGCGTTTCGCGTCACCCGGGGGCTTTTTGCCGGCAAATGAACTGGGAGCTCTGGCTGCAGGCAACATGGAGGGAAGTTAAACATTGTTCATTTGCATCTACTACCGACATTGTAATGATACAAAGCTGGTTGAAAATCGGCGAAGTTGCCCTTTAAACCCTGTTCAGAACAGAAGTGGATTGGCTGAGTATTGCAGCCCGCTTTCTATCAGCTCTCATGTTAATGGATTGGAGTGAACAGACTAAGATTACGGCTCTTGGACCTGCAGCGATAGTTTCGGGGTCGAGTCTATTTTCTCTGCACACAGCTTGCAGATTTCACAGAAATACACAGTGAAAACACACTGTACTGGAGATGGTCATTGTTGCATCATTACCACAGAAGCACAGATATGTTCAGTGATTAATCTATGTCTTTACTGTTAATTACTAAATCTGCACTGATGCACATTTTAAAAGAAGTCACTGGGATGATGAACATCTTATCTGCTTTTGAATTATAATGAACATAAATAAAATCAGATTAGTACATATTTGAGAGAGCAAGAGGGACAGATCCTATATGCTTGGCCAAAGATTGTGCACGACACTGGCTGAAAAATAATCCTAAACAAATCCACCTGACTGATTTAATGCTGACAGAGTCTGTGTAGAAAGTGAAGATATAAAGTTAATCACTGAAGGGGGAAAATACAGGAAGCTGTATGACTGTCAGCATTGTTTCTATAAAGAAAACATTAGAAAAGATGATGTTTGGGATGTTGCTGCTTTGTCTGAGTGCAATCTCAATCCATTCTGTTTTAATGGGACATTTCTCCTCTGTGTAGTGCATTTTACTCAGAGACCTTACCTGCCGGATGGTGTAGAAATGCACTTCTGGTCTGAACAAGCCCTTCGACAGGCACAGGAACATACACTCACCGAGCAATTAATTAGGAACTTCTGTCCACCTGCTTATTCATGCAATTATCCAGTCAGCCAATCATGTGGCAGCAGTGCAACGCATAAGATCATGCAGATACAGGTCAGCAGCTTCAGTTCATGTTCACATCAAGCATCAGAATGGGGAAAAAATCTGATCTTAGTGACTTTGACCATGGCATGGCTGTTGGTGCCAGACAGGCTGCTTTGAGTATTACTGAAACTGCTGATCTCAAAACTAGAAGTAACCGCCTCGCGGTTGTATGCCTCTGCCAATAAACTTTTTTTTATCATTGCAAGGACAGTCTTTATTTATTGAACATATATAATTAATGTGATTATTAGATCAACTTAAAGGATTTTGTTGTCTGCAAAAGTAAGTGACAGCACTTCCACCGTTTTTGTAGAATGACCCAAGATCGTTTTCTCAGCTACAGTGGTAAGCAAAACATTATGATGTCACAGTGAAGTTGACCTTTGAACTTTTGGATATAAAATGTCATCACTTCATCATTTTATCCTATTGGACATTTGTGTGAAATTTTGTCATAATTAGTGTATGAATTCTTGAGTTATGGCCAAAAACATCTTTTGTGAGGTCACAGTGACCTTGATCTTTGACTTTGACCACCAAATTCTAATCAGTTCATCCTTGAGTCCAAGTGGACGTTTGTCCCAAATTTGAAGAAATTCCCTGAAGGCGTTCCTGAGATATCGCGTTCACGAGAATGGATGGACGTACGTACGTTAGGGCTGGGCGATATGGTTGAAATCAATATCATGATAATCATAAGGATTTTTCTCGATATCAATATATATCACGATATGGTTCATGTATGCAAAATCACGTTAAATAATCAAATTAATGTTCATCTCATTGAACTGAATGGTAATGTTAGGTGTGGTGTCAAGCAAAACAGAAATATTCAAATAATATTCGTACCATACCTCATTTTATCAGAGTTTTTAAGTGAAATTTGCTTGTCATCATCAATTCAGACAGCAGAAATGTGTGTCACGATATCAAAATATCTTCATATCATCACGATATGAAGGATGATAAACGATAATATTGAATTATCGCCCAGCCCTAACGTACGTATGACGGACAGGCGGACGGACGGACAACCTGAAAACATAACACCTTTGGCCGCAACAGTCGCCGGTGTGGAGGCATAAAAACTTCCAGTGAGTGACAGTTCTGCGGACAGAAACGCTTGTTGATGAGAGAGGTCAGAGGTCAGAGGTCAGAGGAGAACGGCCAGGCTGGTTGGAGCTGACAGAAAGGCTTCAGTAACTCAGATAACCTCTTTACAACTGTGGAGAGCAGAAAAGCATCCCAGAATGCAACACGTCCAACCTGGAGGCGGATGGCACTTTGGTAGCCGGTTGACACTGAGCTGAAAGCTGATACCTACCCAGTATTAGTAAGGTGTTCCTAATAAAGTGCTCGGTGTGTGTAGATTAAGCTCTGTGTGTGTGTGTGTGTGTGTGTGTGTGTGTGCGCATGTGCATGTGTGTGAGAGAGTGAGATACAGAGCGGTTTCAGCAGTGTGCACAAACTGTCCCAGTACTCACATCTTGTAAGGCTGTCAGCTGTAATCCATTCTCCTCCATCGTCCACCCTGTAGGGATGAACACAACAACAACAACAACAACAACAGTCAAGTCAAACACACAATCACAACACACTTCTGGCTGATCTAATTGGCTGACTGTTCTCTCTGTCTGGCTTTCTGTCCAATCCCGAAACCTGACACCATTCTCCTCTCACACCTTCACTGAGAAGAGCAGCCCATTGACAAGTTTTTATATTTACCAGGAAATGCTGGATCTTTGGTTTGATACTGTGTTTAGTTCCACTTATAAAGACAATTCATGTTGCACACTCTTCTCTCTTCTTTAAGTTTCATCCTTTATTTATCCCACCAGATATTTTTGGCCACATGGAAGTTGAAAGTGAAAGTATTACAAAACCCTCATGTCTGCACCTTGCTGGGTGTGCGTTCTTTCTACTGAAGTTAAGACTTACTGTGTTTATCACAATTCTGCCACTAACTGAGACCAACCAATGGACCTTGTCAACATGGACTGACTCCAACCCTCTACTGACCTCAGAGTCTCCAGTCTACAGTGTGGACTCTCCAGAAGATCAGACAGCAGCTTCACTCCTGAATCCTGCAGCTTGTTGCTACTCAGGTCCAGCTCTCTCAGACGGGAGGAGTTGGACTTCAGAGCTGAGGCCAGAGAAGCACAGCCTTCATTTGTGAGCTGACAGTCTGTAAGCCTGCGGAGAGAGGGGGATTTTAAAAAAAACCACTACTGGTGTTCAAGTAGAGTTTCATAAATGTGTTTACAAACATATAAACTATAAACACAGCCAACTGAAAACTATAAATGTACTTTGCTCTCACAGCATGTACAATAACAATGAACAATCACAACATTTTTGGCCAATCACAACTGAGTTTGGAATCAGCAGGTTTAACACTGCTATGCCTTCACCTGTGATCTGACAGTCTGTCAGCCTGCAGAGAGAGGAGGATTTTAACAAACCACTGCTGATGTTCAAGTAGAGCTTCACAGAGGGAAAAAGAGATGCTCTACCTCAGAGTCTCCAGTCTACAGTGTGGACTCTCCAGTCCAGCAGACAGCAGCTTCACTCCTGAATCCTGCAGATCGTTGCCACTCAGCTGCAGCTCTCTCAGATGGGAGGAGTTGGACTTCAGAGCTGAGGCCAGAGAAGCACAGCTGCTCTCTGACAAGCTGCATTTACTCAATCTGAATAAAGAATAAAGCATGTAGGTAAAGAATTTTCCTGGACTGAAAAGTGTTTGCAACAGTCTAGTGTTTCATAATCCAGTCAGACCTGTTCAGGTTTTAAATATGTAGCTCAACATTGCTATGCCAAAATACATTATTCCTGGATAGAAAACCTGCTTGAAACCATCCCATCTCTCATAACCCAAACAGAGTTGTCAAGGTTTAAAATATAGATTTTTTTTTTTTTAAATATCGATCAAGCTCAACTCCAAAAACCTAAACCCAACATGATGTCAGGTTCAAAAAGACATTATATAATGAGGGAAAGTTAGTTTGTTAGTTAGTTAGCTAGTTAATACAAATGACAACATCTTGCTGCTTGAAAAAACAGTGAATTAGCAAATGTGTTTCATCTATCCTATATGTGTCTTTGCACTATGTTTATTACGCTTGCTAGATTCACTCAAGATTTTTGCATGCGACATGCAAATAGGTTTAAAATGATGTCAGTGATTCCTCAACTGATTGTTGTAATTCAACATTTAACTTATTTATTCCCCCACCCCCTGCCCCACCCTGGAGAGTTCAATGCCCGGATTCCAACAATATGTTGACTGCCAAAGGGCGCAGAAGGGCAACATATTGGACAGGTGCTATGTTAATGTAAAAGATGCATACAAGGACTATGCAAACCACCCATATCGAACTCAGATCATAATGTTGTGCACCTTAACCTGTACCTACAGAAACAAGCTCAAAAGCAAAACTATAAATAACTGCCTTGCGGTTGTATGCCTCTGCCAATAAACTTTGTTTTATCATTGCAAGGACAGTCTTTATTTATTGAACATATATAAGTAATGTGATTATTAGGTCAACTTAAAGGATTTTGGTGTCTGCAAAAGTAAGTGACAGCACTTCCACCGTTTTGTGAAGCACAGTGAAGTTGACCTTTGAACTTTTGGATAGAAAATGTCATCACCTCATCATTTTATCCTATTAGACATTTGTGTGAAATTATGAATTCTTGAGTTATGGCCAAAAACGTCTTTTGTGAGGTCACAGTGACCTTGACCTTTGACCACCAAATTCTAATCAGTTCATCCCATAAAAACAGAACAGAAGGTGGTGTGGATGGAGGAGAGTAGAGAGGAGTTGAGAGCCTGCTTTGAGACCAATGAGTGGGAGGTCTTCAGGGGGGACACCCGGGATGCCACGTGCACAGTGACCACAGACTACATAAACTTTTGTGTGCAATCAACAATACCTACGAAAACAGGGAAGGTGTATCCCAACAATAAGATTTATGTAACAAAGGGCATAAGCCCACAATGAACTTGAGAAAAATGGCCTTCAAAACAAATGACACAGAGGAATTGCACCTAACGGGGAAGGACCTGAAGGGGAAACTGAGGAAGGCCAAGCAGGAAACAGGCAACACCTGGAGGACGCTTTCACAGCTGGAAACCCTAGGAGAATGTGGGACACCATGAAGGCCATGACAGGTATGGTCTCATCTCAGAAATCTATTGTGTCAGAAAATGAGGAGGTGTATGCCAGTGAACATAATGCATTCTTCACCAGATGGGAGACTGAAGGCTGAGGTTTTCTACACCTCAATGCACAGAAGGCCAGTGGTCCTGATCACATCAGTCCATTTATTCTCAAATGTTATGGTAGAGAACTTGCACCTGCATGGCAACTTCCAAGAATCGTTGCATACACACACAGTCCCCAAACTATGGAAGACCTCACACGTTACCCTGATCCTCCAAAAAACATGCAACACAAAAAACTGAGGGTACAATCTCGGAACCCACCAACCACTTTTGAGCATACCCTCAGCAATCTCGGAACCCATCGTCTATCGGTCTGACGATGATTAGACTCTGGGTCATTGTTTACAGTCCAATTAGCAACTTGAGACGCGAGAATGGAGTTGGAGTTGAGAGACGACGTCTCATATGCAGATATCTGTTTATAGAGATTAGCCGAAATGTCGTCAGGACCTAAAACATTTCTGAAACAATCTGGTCATAGACGTTGTCTCTCAACTCCGACTCCATTCTCGTGTCTCAAGTTGCTAATCGGACTGTAAACAATGACTGGCGCACAGAAGAGGAAGTCTTGGCCTGGATGTCCGCTGGCTACACCGGAAACACCGAAATATTGGCTGTCGCCCCCAGAGTCTAATCGTCGTCAGACCGATAGACGATGGGTTCCGAGATTGCTGAGGGTGTGCTCGAAAGTGGTTGGTCAGCCACTAGAGAAGACATTCCACGAAGCCTGCCACAAAAGAGTTCTGAGACTGGCGGACAATATCATTCTGGACCCCTCCTAGATTCTCCATGACGAGTTTTAGCTTCTACCATCAGGGAGGCGGTTCAGACTACTCAACTGTAAAAAGAATAAGTTCAAGAACTCTTTTGTTCCCCATTCACTGAGGACACTAAATAAGCACTGGGGCCCACGTTAAATGGACACATGGACACACATGAACTTAGATGTGTGGGGGGGGCAGGATGGAAATGGTGCAGTATATGGGTAGCCATTGTAATTTTATGAAATAGTGTATGTGATGATTTATTTATTTACTTTTTCTTTATCTACACGCACACACACACACACACACACACACACACACACACACACACACACACACACATTTTAACTTTTGGACCATACAATTTTATCTTATCTTAAAGGTCAAACATCTATCAATGGGTTTGAATGGGAATGAATGGCTAAAGTAATATTTTTCAGATATATTGCTCAAAATTTCAGTGATTCCGCAACCAATAGTTGTCATTCAACATTTAGCTTCAAGGTCTATTTAGGATGCTTATAATTATTATGGAATATATCAGCCTAATGCAGATGCAAATTTAGTGTGACTAGCAAAATTGATATAATATTCATCTCATATTCCTGTCAACACAGAATTAATAATGCAGTCTGACCTCAGAGTCTCCAGTCTACAGTGTGGACTCTCCAGAAGATCAGACAGCAGCTTCACTCCTGAATCCTGCAGCTTGTTTTTACTCAGGTCCAGCTCTCTCAGATGGGAGGGGTTGGACTTCAGAGCTGAGGCCAGAGAAGCCCAGCTGCTCTCTGAGAACCAGCAGCAACTCAATCTGAATAAAGAACAAAGCATTTAGCTACAGAAGACATTTTTTCATGGATAGACATACTGTTTGAAGCCATCCAATCTCTCATTATCTAATCAGAGTGAGGTTTTGAATGTAGAATTTTCTAAAATGGGACGCTCAGCTCCACCTGAACCTAACAGGGTGCCAGGTTCAAAAAGACATAATATAACAAGGAAAAACAGCGCTCATTATTCTTAAAAGATAATTCCTGCTATTTTCAACCTGGGTCATATTTTCCTAGTTTTTACCATCATGCAATTAAAGCGAATAAAACCTGTCCTTTCAAGACAGTAACACTCACACTGCCATGGCACCTGCCTACATCCAATGTCTGACAACCCATTGCCTGAAACTGGTGGTATTAGATATCTTATTTTAAGCTCTCTGTTTTAGTCTGGGTTGTATTTTTTTAGGACACAAGGGAACAAAGCATGAAATGGGCTGGTACTTTCATTCACAGCTAACATTATCTAATTAGCCATCAGTCACTTTAATTGCAATTGCGACTATTGTTGGTTATGTTTGCCCTCTAGGTGTGTATTGGAGAGCAGCACTTCCAGCAAACTAGAGGTACATAAAGCTCTACAGTGAACAATCAATCATCATGACAGCAAAAACCAGGTTGAAAATAGCAATTATCCTTTAATGACAACATGCTGCTGCTTGAATAAACAGGTAGAGACTGAAGAATTAATTAGCGAATGGAATTTTTTCCTGGGCTTAGGGTTAGGGTTAGGGTTAGGGCTTTACCATTAAGCTAGAGGAAGGGCTGCTTTAACATTATACTAGTGAATAGGCTTTATCATTACGCTAGTCAGTGTGGATCATATTTTTGTAGTATTCATGTTAGCACAGAACTAAGGAATGCTGTCTGACCTCAGAGTCTCCAGTCTACAGTGTGGACTCTCCAGTCCAGCAGACAGCAGCTTCAATCCTGAATCCTGCAGCTTGTTGCCACTGAGCTCCAGCTCTCTCAGATGGGAGGAGTTGGACTTCAGAGCTGAGGCCAGAGAAGCACAGCTGCTCTCTGACAAGTTGCACTCACTCAATCTGAATAAAGAATGAAGCATGCAGCTATAAAACAAGTTATTCCTATAATGCTATATAGAAATAATAAAATGCTGTCTGACCTCAGAGTCTCCAGTTTACAGTGTGGACTCTCCAGTCCAGCAGACAGCAGCTTCACTCCTGAATCCTGCAGATAGCTGTTATAACTCAGGTCCAGCTCTCTCAGATGGGAGGGGTTGGACTTCAGAGCTGAGGCCAGGACTTCACAGTAAGGCTCTGATAGTCCACAGCCAGAAAGCCTGTGATTCCAGATTAAATGTGAATTCAGTGATTTTCAAGCAGAGCAGAGACTAAGCATACCGATAGATAGATAGATAGATAGATAGATAGATAGATAGATAGATGATGATGATGATGATGATGATGATGATGATGAGAAGAAGAAGAAGTATTGCAGACTGTAGACATTATCCACTGGAAAGTACTGCTGTCTGTTGTGATAAAATGTCTTTCAACAGGATGACCGTCACTACTGTCTAAATAGAATCATAGCCTTCGTTCCGCCTACTCTCGAGACCTTATGTAAACAAAGTCATGCCCATGACCCCCGGAGGCGGAACTTCCCGTACTATAAAGGCGGGGACAACTTCCGGCTCGCCCTCTTACCTTGAGCGCCTCAGAGTGTTTCAAGCGACAAGGATAGTGATGATCATCCTTCGGTCTCACAGATCAATAGTTACGTTCATAACTTATGATCGGTTTCGACCTCACTCTGACCGTCATTACGGTCTAAATGGGATGACCAAAAGGATCACGAGGAATAGAAGAATCTAATTATCCAAACCTCGCTGGCAACAGACATCAGAACAGCAGTGCTTACTGATGTTGAACAGGTCACATCAACTGTGTAAAATTTTGCAAATGTACACGGTGTAGACCATGATGCTGCAGCACAAATGTCAAAATGACATCAACACTGCTTAGAAAACGGTAACCCCAGTTTTGCCTTTCCATAGCAGACAAAAAGCTGAGAATGAGACCTCCTTAGAGGCTGAATACAAGCCACATAGGCACGCAATGTCCTAACTGGACACAGGGTGAGCAACTCCTCCCACTCCTGCCTGCGAGGAGGAAGAGGGTTGAAACTGACCCACCTCCAGTACCTGATTTGTAGACTGAGGTTTAAGTACATTTGGCAAAAAGGCAGGGTTAGGCCAAAGTGACACCCCTGAGCTGACTGCCCTCCACCGTAAACAATCATCACTAAAGAGAAAGAGTACACAACTCTCCAACCCTTTCTTTTGGCTCTCGACCTGGGCTACCCCGTATCGAGCCCAGATTTGGGTCACTACATCCAGGTGTAACCACCACTCTCCCGGGAGAGGTCCTGTCCAGGACAGAATGTTGGCCGCCCTGTTTGCTACACTCTGGATGTGGATTGCCCTCAGAGAGGTCAGTCGAGGCCACGCCCATGACAGTAGCTCCCTTGCCACCTGGAGACAGAGTAATGACTTTGTTCCACCCTGGTGATTTATATGGTACACTGAAGAGGTGCTGTCCGTTCTCACCAGCACGTTTGTGACGTATGGATGGCAACAAACCCTTGAGAGCAAGATGAACGGCCCTTAGTTCGAGCACATTTATATGTTCTGATGACCAAGGGGGCTCTCACATGCCCCTCACTGTCCTGCCCTCCCAGATGGCTCCCCAGCCCATCAGTGATGCATCTGTTGTGATTATTGACCTTCTGTGAAGCAGGTTCCCCAGTGGGGTTCCTCTGAGAAGGAAGTCCCTGTCCCTCCAGGGAAGCAGGGCCCACATGCAGGACTGTGTCATGAGCAGCCTCATCCTCCTGTCCTTTTTTGGATAGAGATGAAAGGAGTTGAACCATCGCTGTATGGGACGCGCCCTCAGCAGGCCCAAGGGAATCACCACCGATGCTGGATAAGGCCACAACACAACCCCGCTGACCACGAACAGCAGTAAGGGGTAAATCAAGCCCACACAAAGAAAATGGCCCGCAACAGTACGCGCACGTACCTAGCAGGTCCGACACTAAACCCCACCAACTGCGAACAGTGATATAGGGCACAATAGGGGCTACTGCAATGAAAGGTATATCCCACAATTCACTGGTGGATAACCTGAAAGAAACAGAAATTACCACAAACACAGTGGAGCCTAGCTAGCATGCTAGCAAACTAGCTTCTGGCTAACAAAGAAAACAATCTAACTTAGCTTATCACTACCATGTAGCAAAAGCAACAAAACCACCACAATTCACAGGGACACAAGGCACCTGCACCGCATGGGTGATAAATTCAATGGTGGATTAACAAGAGTAAATCAGGGTCCTACCTGTACCTGGTCTCTGAAGCGAGAAAGGCAAAGAGGGCGAGCCGGAAGTTGTCCCCGCCTTTATAGTGCGGGAAGTTTCGCCTCCGGGGGTCATGGGCATGACTTTGTTTACATAAGGTCTCGAGAGTAGGCGGAACGAAGGCTATGTTTCTATTTAGAGCGTAGTGACGGTCAGAGTGAAGTCGAAACAGATCTACAAAAACAACACTTCATTGTAAAGTCATAACAATCATTACAGCTAAACAGAATAACTGTGTTCACTAACTTGATAACTATAAACACAGCCAACTGAAAACTAGAAGTATACTTTGCTGTCACAGTATTTTCAACAACATTTCAAGAATATTTTTGGCCAATCACAACTGGGTTGTATTCTTTGGAATAAACGTATGTACAACAACACTTTTATAGTGTGTATGTTAGATGAACTATATATCTTTATTGTAATTCTGATGCTACCAGGTATGAAGGTACTTCTACAATGTTTTGATCACATCAAGACTAACCGAGCCTTCCTGCAGTTCCTCACAGCTGGGATCAGTCTCCTTCGTCCCTCCTCTGATGTGTTGTACTCCTTCAGTTCCAACACATCCACAACCTCCTCTGACATCTGCAGCATGTAGGCCAGAGCTGAGCAGTCGATCTCAGAGAGTTCCTTCTCTGATCTGTTCTCTGACTTCAGGAACTCTTGGATCTCCTGATGTACTGACTGGTCGTTCATCTCCATCAAACAGTGGAAGATGTTGATGCTTCTGTCAGGAGAGGTATCGTAGGTGTTCATCTTCTTCAGGTTGCTGATGGCTCCCTGGATGCTTTCTGGACTGCTATCTGTCCAACCCAGCAGGCCTCCTAAGAGACTCTGGTTGGACTCCAGTGAGAGACCATGAAGGAAGCGGACAAAGAGGTCCAGGTGGCCATTTTTACTCCTTACGGCCTCTAATATGACTATCTCGAGGAAGATATCCAGGGATGGGTCACTGTCATATCTACCCCAGTGTCTTCCCAGGAATGTCTCCAGTACCTTCTTATCCCTGTTTGTGTAACAGTGGAACATGTAGACTGCAGCGAGAAACTCCTGAATGCTCAGATGAACAAAGCAGTAGACCGTTGTCTGGAAGAGCACACACTCTCTTTTGAAGATCTCTGTGCACACTCCTGAGAACACCAAGGCCTCTCTGACATCAAGACCACACTCCTCCAGGTCTTCTTGGTAGAACATGAGGTTGCCTTTCTCCAGATGTTCAAACGCCAGCCTCCCCAGCTTCAGAAGAACTTCCCTATCAGTCTCCAGCAGCTCCTGTTGACTCATCTCATGTTTCTCATCATACTTCTGCTTCTTCCTCTTTGTCTGAACCAGCAGGAAGTGTGAGTACATCTCAGTCAGGGTCTTGGGCAGCTCTCCTCTCTGGTCTGTAGTCAACATGTGCTCCAGAACTGTAGCAGTGATCCAACAGAAGACTGGGATGTGGCACATGATGTGGAGGCTCCTGGATGCCTTGATGTGTGAGATGATTCTGCTGGACAGCTCCTCATCACTGGATCTCCTCCTGAAGTACTCCTCCTTCTGGGGGTCAGTGAACCCTCGTACTTCTGTGACCCTGTCAACACAGGTAGGAGGGATCTGATTGGCTGCTGCAGGTCGGGAAGTTATCCAGAGGAGAGCCGAGGGAAGAAGATTCCCCTCAATGAGGTTTGTCAACAGCACGTCTACTGATGATGTCTGTGTGACATCAGACACAACCTCATTGTTCTGGAAATCCAATAAAAGTCTGCTTTCATCCAGGCCGTCAAAGATGAACACAACTTTACAGACAGAGAGCTTCTCTGCTGTGACCGTCTGTAATGTTGGATGGAAAACATGGAGCAGCATGAGAAGACTGTACTGCTCATCTTTGATCAAGTTCAGCTCCCGGAACGAAAGCAGAATCACAAGACTGACATCTTGATTTTCCAAGCCCTCTGCCCAGTCCAGAGTGAACTTCTGCACTGAGAAGGTTTTTCCAATGCCAGCAACGCCCTTCGTCAGAACTACTCTGATGTGTGTCTCTTGGCCAGGTAAGAGTTTAAAGATGTCATGGCACTTGATTAGAGTGTCATGGAGGGTCTCCATCTTGGATGCTGTCTCCAGCTGCCACACCTCATGTTGGGTATTAACCTCTTCAGTCTGTCCCTCTGTGATGTAGAGCTCAGTGTAGATCCTGTTGAGGGGGGTTCCAGTTCCTGCTTCAGCAGTTCCTTCTGTCACAAATTCACATCTCCTTCTCACACTCATCTTATGCTCGTCTAAAACCTCGTGCAAACTGCCATCTGAAGAAATAAATAGTTAAACAAATATACTATTATATCCTACATCATATCCTAATATGTCCTATATGGGATATATATCTACTAGATTTCATGAAACGTAGCAAAATTTTTAAACGGCAGTATTGCATGATAAAGAAAAATGTGGCTGTAGCAACACAAGACGTCCTGGTTTTATAAATGGTGACAACAGTAGACCCCCAGTCTTACTTTGTGCAATGCTGGTTTGACTGGGTGTCTGCAGTCCAGCTCTTGTTCTGGATCTTTCTCCACACCGGGGACAGGTGGAGTCTCCTGATGAACCAGACTGGTCCCAGTATGAGGTGATGCACTGTCTGCAGAACCAGTGTGCACAGCTGGTAGAGACTGGATCACTCAGGACCTCCTGACACAATGCACACCAAGACAGCTGCTCCTTCACAACACCATGACTCCTCTTCCTCTTTCTGTGGAGAAGAACACAATACATTATGACTGTCATGATCCGCCCGTCTGCGTGTTCTGCCCCTGTTCCTGGTCCTGCTCTATCTCTTCCTTCACTCCCCAGTCCTGCCATCCTCCTGCCAGCCTCCAGATGTCCTCGGACTTCCCCTCATTAGCTTTCCCTCCTCCTGTACCACCACACCTGTCTGTCATCAGCTCGTTATCCTTGTATCCTTGTTCTGCCTTCTCCTGCCTGTCATCAACCTATCACCTCCCAGACTCTCCCCTGCCAGCCAGCTGTCCCTCATGTGTAATCAGTCTGTGTGTATATCTTGTCTTGGTTCCTTGCAGTCTTTGTCAGTTCGTCTGTTTAGATACCTGCTCTGTTCCTGTGTTTCCTGTCCTTGTTGTATTCATGTGTTACCTGCCTTGTCACCAGTTTTTCCTGTGGATATCTTGTTGCCGGCCAGGTTGGGCTTTTTGTCTTCTTTTGTTTTGCCAGCCTGTTGCATTTTTTGCTTATTGGATTTCCTGAGTTGTACCCTGCCTTAGTTCTTCATTAAAGCTTCTAGCTCTCTTTCTCGACTGTCTGCATCTGGGTCCTAGCCTCCGCCCTCCTGACACTGCTATCATCAGAAAACACGGTCAAGTTTAAAAATAACATTAGTTTACATTTTAAGCTTCATTTAAATGCCATCCACTGTAGACTGTAAATCACCCCCTTTCACTGCAGTTATGGCTTAAAGATCTTGAAAGTAAACATTCAGAGAACCCAAATGATCTGAGTCTGAAAAGAGAATTATTCTTAGTGAAATCTGAACTTCAAACCATTATTCACAAGGAAACTGCCTATGCACTATATAGGTTGTGGAAAACCTTTGAATCAGGTGATAAAGCTGGCAAAATGTTAGCCTTAAAATTGAAACAATTAGAGAATAGCCAGGCTATATCATCAATTAAATTATTAAATTAAATTCTAAATTTTATACTTCAGAATCTGAGTCGAATAGTTCAGAAATGTAAGAGTTCTTCACTGATTTAAACCTGCCCACTATCAAGGGGCATGAAATATCAGTTTTAGAAGCTCCCATTTCAGAAAGCAAGATACATCAAGCCTTAAAGGAATTATCTTCAGGAAAATCCCCTGGTGAAGACGGTTTTAGTATTGAATTCTACAAGTGTTTTCAAAGTGCAATATCTCCTCTTCTCTGTAAAGTATATAATGACAGAGTAGAACACCAGGAAATGCCTGCATCCATGTGTTTTGCTAATATTTCACTATTGCCAAAATCTGGGAAGGATCTTTTAGAAATTAATAATTGGCGTCCTATTAGCATTCTCAATAATGATTATAAGGATTATGCAAAAATTTTGGCTTTAAGGTTATCCAAGGTTGTTCCTTCTCTGATCCATCCTGACCAGACAGGATTTGTTCAGGGGCGTTTATCATCCAGTAACATGAGAAGACAACATATTTTAAAATGGGTCAAATCATTATATAGTGGCGCCATGTCTTCTATGAAAACTAATGGTATTTTGTCTAAACCCTTTTGTCTTACTCGTTCTACCCGCCAGGGTTGTCCAGTCTCACCGATACTCTTTGTTTTAGCCTTGGAACCTCTGGCATATGCCATACACAGCAACCAAAACATAGAGGGCATTGAAATAGGAGGTTATGACTTTAAATCTAGTTTATATACGCAGACGACATTTTAGTAGTAAGTAAACCTGTGCAGTCTATTCCATCAGTGCTAAGGCTTATCAATACATTCAGTATTTTTAAGTAAATGTGAGGCAATTCCTCTTAACTGTAATACTTTTTCTATTGACTTGGGTAATGCACCATTCATGTGGAAACCTAATGGAATTAAATACTTGGGTATTATAATCATATCCCCTATTTCCAAAATCTATTAAGTGAATGCCCCAGGCTTATTGAGGAAAATAAGAGATGACATAAAGAGATGGTCTTCTTTGCCAGTGTCGCTGTGGGGGAGGGCTGAGGTGCTGAAGATGAATATTCTCCCAAGATTGTCATTCATCATGTCAGCCTTACCCATGCAGTTTCCATCACACTGGTTTAAGGAGTTAAAATCTTTGTTCTCATCCTTTTTGTGGTGTAATAAGAAACCTAAAATAAGCCTAAAGAGACTTTTAATGCCAAGACATGAGGGTGGTCTGGCTGTGCCAGACATTTACCAATATTACTTATCTTATAACACCAGATATCCTATTGCATGGGGTTATGGTAACCTTAATGTAATAGGCAGTTGGGAGTGGCTGGAGGGACGAATTATTGTTAATCTTAACAACAAAATATCTTTGGCTTCTTTATGGTTTTATTACTGGAACCTCTCTCCCATCTTGCCCTCTTTGGCACAATCCTTTATTTTCAGCAGGAGGCAAACCATTAGTCAACACCAGGTGTCAGAATTCTAACATTAAGTGTCTGGGAGATATAATCAGTGATAGGAAAATAGTTTCATATAGTAATCTAGTAACCTCCTTTTTGCTTTATCAACAAATATACTCCATAATTAAATCTAAAATGCATAAAGGGGTGCCAATAGCTACAGAGAAGGGTATAGACCTAGAATAAGTTATGGGATGTTGTTGCCAGGAAAGGATTGGTCTCTAGTATATATAAACTTGTGAGCCTCTCTACAGTTCAGTGTAACTCACCAATACAACTTTGCTGGGAGAAGGACATCAGGGTTCCCCTTTCCGCAGCCAAGTGGCAAAGAATATGGAATACTTCAATAATATCAAAATGTGTCCGATATAGAATCATTCAAATGAAAATTTTGCATAGGGCGTATATTACCCCAGTAAAATGTAATAAAATGAATGCTACGGTCTCAGACAAATGCTGGCATGGCTGCGGTAAAAGAGGCACCCTGATGCACTGTCTGTGGGAATGCCCTGCAGTGAACTCCCTCTGGTCAGCGGTAACAAATGCTCTCACAGAGATCCTCCAGGTTGATGTTCCTAAATGTCCTATACTGTGTATACTAGGAGACAAAATAGATGGGGTATCTGTAAGGAAAATGAGATTTGTAACATTGGGTTGTCTTGCTGCTAAACGGAAAATTGTTATGAATTGGAAGATAAGAACTCCAACCTGTTTTAGCTTGAGCAGTTGGCTGGAAGAGTTTATAGACTTAAAAGGGATGGAAAGAGCTGCCGCCACATTAAGGCACCTTGATCTGGGCCTAGAGGGATTGTGGGATACAAAAGGTCATATTTGAACTCCTTACCGGATTATGTGTAATGGTGTATAATATGATGAGCTACGTAGCTAAGTAGATTTTCAAGCATCTTTTGTTTAAAAAAAACAAACAAAAAAAAAACAGCTACATTAAGTATTTATTGATGCCCCCCCCCCCCCCCCCCCTTATATTCCTTTGTTTGCTTTTGTGCACATACTGTATGTTGTATTGCGTTTTTTTTTTGTTTTTTTTGGTATGTCATTTGTGTTTGCATTGTGTATGAAAAAAATTATAAATTAAAAAAAAACAAAAAAACACCCCCTTTCACACCCATGGGCAATTTAGAGTTAAACACCACTTTTAGCTGTGAGGCGACAGTGCTAAACATTGAGCCACTATGTTGCCCAAGCACTGTGCAAACAAAGTTTATTAATATTACAACCACAGGAATAAAAACAAGATCTTTTTGGGAAGGACTTGTATGTGAAGCTCCTTATCTTAGATGGAACAAGGCTTGTGCCAGCTAACTAGGTCTTACAGGATTCTTACAAGTGTGTTGGTCTTTACATGTTTCAAGTTGAAGTTTATAGTGACCAGTGATCTTACTTGTTGTCTGGACATTGAGGTTCATTGTTGAAATTCAAAGGTGACTCCTTAGACCAGTCAGTCTTCACAGACAGACAGCTGGGTGCTGGAGACTCTGCTCTCTGGCTCCGGTCCTGGCCTCTGGAAACACCAAGATGTTTTTACTAATATCACCTGAATATGACTCTGTCTGTTTCTGTCTTGTATATTCCTGATGAAGATCCATTTTGGATGAACAGTTGTGTTGTAGAGCAGTGAGCACAGTTATTTTTCCAGTGTCTTATCCTCACTACTAGTTTTGCTTCATGAATACAATCCTCTCATAGTGTGTAATGTAACAGTGAAGGGAGACAATTCTAACTGACAGCAGTATTATGCCTTCTTTCCCATTTAATAATAATCCATCAGGTAGACTTCCAGTATAACAGTCTTCTTACTTTGTGTCTGAAGGTCCAGGTTCATTACTGAAGACTAGAGGAATATCTTTGGAGCGGTCACTCTTCATAGACAGACAGCTGGGTACTGGAGACTCTGCTCTGCCCTCCTCTTCCTCCACACAAACACTCATCTTCTGGACTTCAGTCAGTCTGACAAGTAGAACAGAAACATTGGACACACACACACACACACACACACACACACACACACACACACACACACACACACACACACTGAATAACAGTAAAAACTATTTATTTTTTATTTAACCTTTTTTTTTTTTTTTTACCCCGTTTCAAGCGCATAAACAACACACATGTATATAGACCCAAACACTGTCATCAAAAGAGCAAGGGGAAAATAATAAAACTAAAACTAACTATTAAAACATTTGCAATCTTCACTAGATTCTGTTTCCATAGACTCCTTCCCAGCAGCCTGACACTGAGCAGCAGTGTGTTGTGAAGCTGTAGCGCCCTCTGCAGGCTGTTAGAGGGAGCAGAGGACAGAGAAGCTTCAGTTCAGTCTGGAGCTTCAAACAGTCAGAAGTGCTGCTGTCCGCTCAGACCGCAAGTTCTACCTGCTGCCACAGAGAGGGAGTTTTCCTACAGTAGATCCCTGGATCACTGGATCACTGATCTGTTGGCTCCCTGCATCTCTGTCAGATTTCTTCCTCACAAACCAGAAATCACCATAAACTCCACTTTCCAAGAGCCGAACCATCGATACATGAACTCCTCCATTCCATACTTCACAGGAATATTAAATACGGACTTGTAATAGATTTATATTTTTTTGTCTGTAGTCTATATATATATACGCTATATATATATAGTTTCTCATATCTTGGTGCAGTTTTTTACCTGGTGCTGAAATGTCATTTTATCCCACAACGCTTTGATAATCTATTATGTGACTATTTATTACGAGTATGACTATTATGATTATTAGCCTATTATTATTATTTTATCTCATGACGTGTTCCTTTTAAAGTAGATATTATTGAGATGTTCATGTATTTCAGATGACTTGTCAGCTGCCATGTGAGAACTTAAACTTAAACTAACTCACCATAATCAACAACAATGAAGCCTCGACCGATCTACACCCGACATCCAGAGAAAAACAGGTTTTGTTCCTGAAATAAAAAAACAAGAACTCCACCTTCAGAGTCTGGACCAGAGGCTGTATGTATCATCCAGGAAAACCCCTCCGTGTTTGTATCGGGTGACATACTCAGTTCCTTTACCTTGTAAAATGACAATACTCTGATTCACTGAATGGTTTTCTCTACATTCAGGATAAGCAATGATAATAATAATAATAATAACAATAGTAATAATAATAATAATAACAACAATTATAATAATAATATTGTAATAACACTCACCCTGCCTCAGCCTTTACAATGGAGTCTGAACTAACCGGCGAATCCGGTTTGCCCCTCCCGTCTCTATTTCCTGGAAATGACTTCGGTCTAGGCTTTTATTTTGAAGGCCAAAGGCTCGAAACGGAAGTCTTATTTTCTGTTTATTCTGGCCTGTAACGCATCTGAGTGGCTTTCCGCCTTAATGACAATGCCGTCTATATTACTCAAAGCGTGTTGAATGTAGTGAATAGGCATATGTACAAATTTCTTTATGTGTATTTTCTACTTATTTTTAGTATGTTCTACATGAACATTGTCTTTTTTTTTATACTGGAGAGAAATGTTTTCCTTGACAACCTTACAGAAAAAAGTTGGCTTTGCAATAATTCTTTTAATTTTAATGCAAAAAGGTCGCACAAAGGAAGAACTGTTGGAGAGTATTGATGGGGAAAGGTTTTTGTTTCATATTTATTATTTCAAACGGATTGGAGGAATAAGATCAGTGTTTATAATATCCCCGAAATGAGAGTTTCAGGGACGAACCCTAGGGGAAGAACTGATTTGATTTTGATATGTTTATGATTATTATAACTATTATTAATTAACTGATTAATTTAATGTCCATGCTATTTGGACCCATATCTCACCAATGGTGCATTATATTGTATTGAAATTTGTCAAGAGAATTGTTCAGGCAATTATGGAGATTTGTATGAAATTTGCACTTTCTGTGATTATTATTAGTAAATTAATTTATTAATTTTTGCACTGGTACTTTAAAAAAAAAAATTATTATTGTTTTTCTCTGTGGGCTCAATTTCCCGTGAGATAGTAAATGCCAGAGCCATGAAACTTTGCACCATGGTCCAGTATGGCTTCAATTAGACCCACAAGCAACATGACCCCCATCGGCCTGATGGTGGCGCTATAATTAAAGGTCAAAAATAAAAAGTTTAAAGTACCGTATCTCCCACATTGTCCGATTTGAAACTTGGTACACATGTCCACCTAACTGTACTCCCAACCATACTCCCAATTTGCCATAAGGACCCTCGAGGTTCACCCGGAAAATTTTTGAGATATTTTGAATTATTTGAAAAACACATTTTTAAAATCTCCTCCTACACCGTTTGACCGATTACCACAAAAATCAGTCAGTAGCATCTATGGTCCTACGCTCTTTACTTTTTGTTCATAGATTGTTGATATCTACTGTAGTTTTGAAGATATTAACTCTTAAAATTGTGAAGGAGGCGTGACCTATAAGATTAATTGTTATAACTTTGTGATAGATAGTCCAATCATCATGAAACTTGGACAACATGTTCACATATAATGAATGAGTGTGTGTGTGCGTGTGTGTGTGTGTGTGTGTGTGTGTATGTGTTTCTATATTTCATTAATTTTAGTTTTCTCTTTCCTCTTTCTCCCCCCTCCCTCGTTCCATTTTTATTTCACCTTTTTCTCTTCTTCCTCTCTCTCTCCCCTCCATGTTTATCCTCCTTTCTGCTTCTGCTTCTGCTCCTTCTTTTATTTCCTCCTCCTTCATTTTTGTCTTCTTCTAATTCTCCTCCTCCTCTCCTCTACAAGTACTAGGCTACTACTGCTGCTCCTTGTTCTCCTACAACTATTACTACTGCTGGTACTACAACTACAGACACTTTTACTGCAACTACAACTAGTCCTACTACTTCTACTAACAATAAATAGCTGGAATTGATCTTCAATGCTCACTAGTGATGTTTTTGTCTCCATCTAGTGGTGAAAACACAGAACAACACACTGAATCTAACCTGGTTTCAATGGCTCGGTGTAACTCAACCACTGTGTGTGTGTGTGTGTGTGTGTGTGTGTGTGTGTGTGTGTTTTGTTTCCTCCTTTTCTCTCCACTGCCTTGGTCGTCTTTTCTATTTCATCCTCTGCTACTTCTACAGCTACTAGTAATGCAACTGTTACACCTGAACTACACGGCAGACATAACCTTTCTGTATCCGACCTTGTTGCAGCCAAGTTGCTACACTGCACCAGGTCTGTTCTTGTTCCACCTGTGGTCTGCCGGTTGTGTTGCACCTATTTTACCCATGTGTAAGTGAACACAATTACCGCGTTTTACTTAAATCGCATAGGAACAACCATCAAAACACTTAGATGTGTGTCCTGTTTGCAGTGAAGCGTATGCTGCAGACAAAAAACAAGCGTAACCTTTTGTGAGGTAAAACATCTACAACCAGACCTCACCAGTGTTTTAGAAGAGAATAAAGAGTGCCTGTCATGTTAAGTGATGGGTTTCTGTGTGAGATGGAGCATGAAAACATAAATACAAATACGAGCTAGCCTTGTAAGCTAACAGTGGAAACTTGTTGTACCCGGGCAGAAAAGTAAACCAGAGGTGCCGTTTCCAGGGGCTTGACGGAGAAACCTGTTTCAAACTCAGAGCCAATTGATATGTTGCCTTTGGCTCAGCAAGGTCTCATTATCCCACGTTTTCTGATGAGAATTTCTCCAGACCTCCGTCGTTTGAAACAGAGTTGTGGCTCCGCCAGATGAGGTGAGCCTGGGTCGTCTGCAGAGCCGCAGCGCCGGGAGATCTCGGTCCCGGTAGATACAGCAGAGGTTTGATTCTCTGCCCGAACCCGAGACTGTGGTCTCGTGGTCAGATATAACGTCTTTTTTTTTGGGGGGGGGGGAGTAAGCTATTTGGTGTGATAATCAGAATGTTATATGTAGGCCCCGGATATACTGCATATACATATAGGCATGCGCAAAGGCTGCTCGGGTTTGTTGAACCAACTGAAACAAGTTTCGCTTTCGTGTTGTGCTATTCATTAAGATCCCGTGCGTAATTCTGAACAGATTTCTGTCATTCAAATTTCTCTGTAATCCGTAAAGTCTGATTGTTAATTCCTTGTGTCAATTATGTTTTTATCACCAGTCAATCAAAGGTTACGATTTGAAATGTGTCGGTTTTTCGCTGCCTACGGCACCACTCGCTTTGCGAGTCCTTTGCCAGAAGAAGTAGGCTGTTCAGTAAGATCCCGCACGTAATTCTGAACAGATTTTACTAAGAAAATTTTGGTTTTAAACTGGGCTCGGGCCCATAAATGCAGCCAATGGGACGGGCCCGTGCCGGGCTCAGACAGAACGTGCACGGGCTCGGGTCGGGCTTGTTTTTTGGGCCTGATCTAAGGTTTGAGATACAGCACTGCAGCGAGAAGACCCGGAGCACTACACATGCATGTGAGTCTTAGATTGATAACCAGCTGATTTGGTTGCATTTGAATTATCAAATAATTTTTATCATTTACATTTAATTTTATTTTCTTGTTTGAATTTGGGGCAGATGTGTGCAAAAGTAACTTCTAGCAGATAGCTAGGTCATAACTGAATCTCCCTTCATAGTAATTGATAAAGTAAGTCTAGACAGTTGAAAACATATGCTATTATGGTTTTTCTTTTATTTCTGTGGGAAACTGGTGATGATGATGGTGACTGTGATGTACAGTTCTGGGTCAGTCTAACCCCGGTGATGTAGGTGCTGAAGAGGACGTGTTGTATTGGAGACCTTTTATTTATGTTGTATGAGTCTAAACCAGGTACAAATAAAAACAGATTGACACGCGATGAAAAAACAGCCAGTTGGGAATGAGGGCTTAAATGACATCACTAATTGATAAAAAACCCTCTCCTGAGTTGGACAAGCTGTCACTCATGTCAGTGAATCTTTGGGATCAACAGATACAGGCAATCAATAAACAGTCAATCACAAAAGGGGGAGGAGCTTAAATGACAGCATCAAGGTTTTCATTAATAATAAATATGGATGCATATCTTGAAGAGCATTCAGGGCAAGGTAAGATACTTCCATTATTCTAAGTTTAAAATCATTTAAAGAGATAAGGGACTCAAGTTTGAGATTGGCCTGCAAATCATTCCAGGACCAAGGACCGCAGTAGAACAGGCTTGATCTGCCAACCTCTGTTCTGCTAGAAGGCTTTACACTGAAGCCATTTGTGCGAACTAAGATTATGACTGCTTTGCAAAAATAAAAAACTTCTGGCTTAAGTAAATAGGTAATTTGCCTGAAATAATCTTATAGATAAAAAGGTGTGTAGCCTACGCAAAGTGAGGGATGAATATGACTGTGTAGCTTTCACAGGAGAGTCTCAGGGTCCAAAGTCATCCCTCTCATCCGAATGCTGAGATACACAATAAATGAAATGGTGCCACAAATCACCACCAACATGGCAACACAGCTTGGACAGAACCTTATAGAATCCTTACAGACGAATGATCAACTACTGAGAAAACAAGTGTTATGACGATGGCTGCACTGCTTGATCCTAGATTTAAAACTCTGCAACTAGACGGCTGACAGCAGAATGTGCAGCACCAGCACAGCCAGACCCTGCAGCACAAAGTTCACAAACTGCATGCTGCATGTTAATTTTTATATGCAAAAACATTTAATTGTTCATTAATGCTATGCAACCCAAGATAAGTAACAGGTTTTCTCAAAGGCCGGAGAAATTGTAAGCAAAAATAGAAACCGTCTGAGTCCCATTTCATCCCATTTCACATTTACTTGACCCTCCTTACAACACACCCTCTGTATACATACCTTGCCAAAATACACTTACACATAATCTCTATTTGTACCAGACCTATGTCAAACTGAATCAGTCAGTCAGTCAATCTTTATTTGTAGAGCACATTTCATAAACATAATAGCGGCATAAAATGCTTCATAACAAAAATAAATACATATAGAATCAGACCTGAGGCCCGTATCACAAAGCGAGATTAGTGGGTTAACTTTGGGTTTAGCCCTGGCTTTTCGGTCTCACAAAGGTGGCTCACTTTTAACTGGGGTAGATCAAAACGGATGAAAGAGCCGCCTCCTGACCAATCAGCTCTCTGGAAACAGGGAGTCAGCATTCCTACAGGATATGGACAAATATACAGCATACAAACGAAAATGACAAGTAATAAAGGAAACTATTCAATTAACAGTCAGTTGAAGTGCTGTCCGCAGGGCGACGTGTTTACAGACCACCAGAATCACTTTGCTTTCCATGATAATTTATTATATCGGAGATATGGCAGGTGGCC
Organism: Centroberyx affinis; assembly: GCF_046629955.1. Taxonomy (NCBI): domain Eukaryota; kingdom Metazoa; phylum Chordata; class Actinopteri; order Beryciformes; family Berycidae; genus Centroberyx; species Centroberyx affinis. Next base: position 46,583 of record NW_027283843.1, read on the forward strand.
TACTTAATTGACCATATTATCAATGAATTAAAGTTACTTTTGCATATATTAATTGCGCAGAATTTTTTTCCGACAGTGTTTGGTTCAATGTAGTCTATTCCATATTATATCACCGCAGACCCGAATAACATACAGGCCGACTTTATGAATAGAAAATCTTTTTACAGCCTCATGTGTCCACAAACTGTGTCCTAATAACGGGGCAGTTCCTCCAGTAATCCTCTCTAGCCTTGTTTGCAGAAACAACATTTCTTTTCACGGTTATGCTATATTTATTCATTATAAGAGTTTGTTCTTGAGAGAAGAACCCAGTTAGTATCCATTTCTTTCTGATACCCGTGTGTTGAAAATGTCAGCAGTATATATTAGGGCATATAATCCTATAATTAGGTCTATTTATTGTCTATTACATTTATTGTTTGATTATTTAATAATTTCTATTTCTATTACTTGTTTTTATAGCAGATAGCGCTTATATTCTATATCCTTTTCTCCCACTGAATCATATTACTTTTGCTGTTGCAACAATCTAATTTCTCCAGGGGATCAAATCTTATCTTATCCAAATTGTCTGATCTGGATCTGTCCATGTTGCATGTGATTGGCTATTTGTTAGAAACCCCGCCTCTTTCATGTGTACACACTCATAGCTGATAGATAAATCCTGGGTTGACAGAGCCGGTTGATAACCAGCTACGTGAGACCGGTTATCAGGATCGCCAATGTTAGGTTTAGTGAAGCCGGCAAATTCAATGATAGCCTGACTATGTTGAACTCGCTTTGTGAGACAGGCCTCTGCCAAATAACATAATAACAACAATAACACAAATATGCATGTGCATGTGCATGGCATGTCACATCCAAAAGAATCCCAGATCCAACTACAGTAGAAGGGCACTCGGAGAGCGCAGACCTCCGCCAAGGTTTGTGCTATTATTGCTTGTTCATGAGTCGGATCCGGATCCGCTCCAAAATTTAATGGGTTCTTCCTTGGCCCATGCTACACCCTTCCACCAAGTTTCATGAAAATCGGGCAGGTAGTTTTTCCGTAATCCTGCTAACAGACAAACAAACAAACAGACAAACAAACATACAAACAAACAGACAAACAAACAGACAAACAAACAGACAAACAAACAGACAAACAAACCGAAAACATAACCTCCTTGGCGGAGGTAATAATGGCGCATCCGCCTGATTTGGTTGCAATACATCTATTTCACCAGCAGATGTCACTCACACACTGTGTTATTTAAAGCTTCGAGTAGCGAACCCATTTTCATGACAATTGGCTGCAAAGCCTCAAAGCTTCAGAAAGTCTTGTTTTGCCATCACTAGTAACAAGGCTACAGGAGGAAGACAAATGAGATTCAATATAAATGATACAAGTGCTCCGGTGTTAATAACAAGTGCAGCCATACATAAACATTTTAAGAACAAGAATGTTCAAGATTTTAAGAAGCCTATCCGACTGATTACCAACTAAACTTAAGATGTTCCAAAATACTTTCAATTCAGTGTTTGTTTCTGAGAAATTGGCACCAGAACCAGACCAGAACCAGGAGATGTGAACCCTAACCCAAAGCCAGGGTAGATGGGCTCAGTGAATGTGGAGCAGGTGTGGAAGGTGTGGAGGAGTCTCAGTTTGTCAGAAGAGACTTTGTAGAAGGACAGAGTCCCAGCAGACCAGTCCAGATACACTGCTACTCTGTTGGATCCAGAGGAACGGACAGAGGTGATGGTGGACTTCCCATTGTGTCTGGCAACATAGCTGTAATCAGAGCACTCCAGACTCCAGGACTGGTCATTGTATCCAAGCAGAGAGTCACCACCACTTCTTCTGATTCCTCTGAAAGCCACTGCTATAGAAACCCTTCCACTCCACTCTACCTCCCAGTAACATCGCTTCTTCAGACCCTCTCTACACAGAACCTGAAGCTGCTGGTTAAATCTCTCTGGGTGATCAGGATAAGGCTGCTGCTCTGTCACCACCGTCACCTTTCTGTCGTCCTCAGACAGATCGAGGTTTCTGTTTGCTGTGTTTGGATCCAGTGTGAGATGACAGGCATCTGATGGGGAGAAGAAGACACACAACAGAAATCACTATTTACTGAGACTCACTTCATCACCTCTCAATCAGCAAAGCAGCACATCCAGTATAAAGGCTAATAGGGACTGAAGCCATGTTCAGACCTGAAGCCGAAAGGCTGTGTAACATAGTCCACTTCCTTTCAGCGCTCATGTTAACAATTGAACACACTAAGCTCATCAGTAGTTGTCCCCCACCAAAGGGGGGGCTATGGAACGGTCTCTGTCCATTAGTTAGTTCGTTAGTTTGTTAATTAGTTAGTTAGTCACACTGTAATGTTGACTTTGTGCCACTAGGGGGCGGCATTGACAATGAATGGGGACTCAGTGGTAAAGCAGGTCATACAGTTAAAGTTATCATACAATGTGGGGGACAATGAATGGGGACTCAGTGGTAAAGCGACACAGTTAAATTTATCATAGGTAACATAATAGTCTACACACGCTACACACTTGGAGACATCAGACTGGGTTGATGTGTTGAAGTGAGAGTCAAACCTCTAACCACAAGACACTGTAGTTATTGTCCAGTTGTTGGACTGTTGTTCTGTTATTGCATCATCACTGCACTACTACTGTGCCTCAGTGTTGACTACTTATATCATATTACCACTTACCTACTGTGCAATACCATATATCACTTATCATTTAGCATTTATATTATCCATAACACTCACACTCCTGGTGTTGTGTGTTATATTGTATATTGTATTATAAATTGTATTGTAGTGTACATTGTGTAATGTAGGGATTGTATTTATTGCGTATTGTAGTTCTTATATTTTGTACTGTATTGAGTAAAAACAGGACAATTACAGTTACTACATTTCAAGATATAACTTGTAAGCCTAATTCTGAGGGGAGTAGGCAACAGAAATATATGGTCAATCTGTCCTTTCATTGTCCCATATGAAAATGCTTATACAATTTCACTCATTTTTCAAGAACACTCAGCAATCACTGACTGACCCAAGGGTGGAACTACATCACTGGTGGGGGACAACATGTTTACTATTTGCTTGTTTCGGTGTTGAGTCTATTCTCTGCATACACAGCTTCTAGATTTCACAGAAATACACAGTGGAAACATTCTGTAGATAGTCATTACTGCATCATTACCACAGAAGCAGATATATATTCAATGACCAACCTACTAATGTCTTTACTGTTGTTGTTGTTGTTGATTAATAAATGTGCACTATTACAGTACACATTAATAAAAAGCAAGACGGTCACTGTGGGATGATGAACATCTTATCTGCATTTGAAATATCACATGCCAAAAGAACATGGGGTCTGCTATTAAATTATCACTAACATGAATGAGATTAGATGTTTTTGGCTAGAGAAAGGTATAAATGTAAAAGTCCCATATGCTTGTCCAAAGATTGTCCAATCACAAGTTACAACACTGTCTGAAAAATCCTAAACAAATCCACCTGACTGCTTTGATGCACGAGAGTCTGTGTAGAAAATGGAGGTGGATGATATTAATCACCAAAGTGGAGAAATACAGGACGCTGTATGACTGTCAGCGTTGTTTCTATAAAGACAACATTAAAAAGAGAGGCTTTTTTCTCAGTGAGGCTGCTGGATGGCATAGAAATACACTTCTAGTCTGAACAACACTTAGGTATAGGAACACAGATTAGCTGTGAGAAAGCGAGATACAGAGCGCTATAAGCAGTGTGCTCATACTGTCGAGTATGTAGTGGGCGAGTACTCACATTTTGTAAGACTGTCTGCTGTAATCCAGTCTTCTCTATTGTCCACCCTATAAAGATGAACATAACAACAACAGTCATCTGCAGGTTGACACATGATCACAACAATCCTCTCAACTGGAAACTCTCTCTCTGCTTCAGCTGATCTGAGAGAAGAGCGGCCACTGATAAAGGTGGATATTAATCAAGAAATGCTGGATCTTTGGTTTGATGCCAACTGTGTTTATCACAATTCTGCCACTAACTGAGACCAACCAATGGACCTTGTCAACATGGACTGACTCCAACCCTCTACTGACCTCAGAGTCTCCAGTCTACTCTCCAGACTCTCCAGAAGATCAAATAGCAGCTTCGCTCCTGAATCCTGCAGCTTGTTGTATCTCAGGTCCAGCTCTCTCAGACGGGAGGAGTTGGACTTCAGAGCTGAGACCAGAGAAGCACAGCCTTCACCTGTGAGCTGACAGTCTGTCAGCCTGCAGAGAGAGGGGGATTTTAACAAACCACTGCTGATGTTCAAGTAGAGCTTCACACAGAGGGAAACAAGATTCTCTACCTCAGAGTCTCCAGTCTGCAGTGTGGACTCTCCAGTCCAGCAGACAGCAGCTTCACTCCTGAATCCTGCAGATCGTTGTTACTCAGGTCCAGCTCTCTCAGATGGGAGGAGTTTGACTTCAGAGCTGAGGCCAGAGAAGCACAGCTGCTCTCTGACAAGCTGCATTTGCTCAATCTGAATAAAGAATAAAGCATGTAGCTAAAGAATTTCCCTGGACTGAAAAGTGCTTGCAACAGTCTAGTGTTTCATAATCCAGTCAGACCTGTTCAGGTTTTAAATATGTAGCTCAACATTGCTATGCCACAGTAGTCAATGGGCTTTATACAAGTAGAGTGATTTTGCCCTTTTGTTAGTCATAATGTCAGCCTTATACAGACATGTTCAAATTAAATATCACCTCTATATTCATATAATATTCTTTCCAAACAACAGACCTGTTCAACATGTACTGACTCTACTGACCAACTCAATCTGAATAAAGAAGAAAGCATGAAGCTATAAAACACATTATTCCTGGATAGAAAACTTGCTTGAAACCATCCAATGTTGCATAACCCTATCAGAGCTGTCAAGGTTTTAAATATAAATTTTACTAAAATGTTGAGCTCACCTGAACCCAACATGGTGCCAGGTTCAAAAGACATAATATAACAAGGACAAAACAGAAGTAGTTGATATTAATGACAATATGCTGCTGCTTGAATTAACAAGTAGATCATTCAATCATTTTAAGTCCAGTTGATTCTGTTTCTATTTTTTGGACATCCATTTAGGATGCTTATCATTATTGTGGAATATATCAGCCTAATGCAGATGTCTGTAAATTTAGTGTCACTGCAACATTCATAGAATATTCACCTCATATTCCTGTCAGCACAGAACTAAATAATGCAACTGACCTCAGAGTCTCCAGTCTGCAGTGTGGACTCTCCAGAAGATCAGACAGCAGCTTCACTCCTGAATCCTGCAGATCGTTGCCACTCAGGTCCAGCTCTCTCAGATGGGAGGGGTTGGACTTCAGAGCTGAGGCCAGAGAAGCACAGCTGCTCTCTGACAAGCTGCAGCCACTCAGTCTGAATAAAGTATAAGGCATGTAGCTATAAAACACATTATGTCTGTGTAGAAAACTTGCTTGAAGCCATCCAATCTCTCATAATCTAATCAAGAGCTGTGGAGGTTTTGAATGTAGTATTTTCTACGGTGAGCTCAACTCAAACACCTGAACCCAGCAGGGGGCAAGGTTAATAACAAAGAAAAAAACAGCACTCAATATAATTAAAGGAACATTCCTGTTATTTTCAACCTGGGTCTTATTTTCTGAGTTTTTGCTATCATGACGATTGCTTGTGTTCAAAATTTCATCCATTACTTCACTGTCGTGCTTTAGCTACTTCCAGGAGTGCTGCTGTCCAACACACACCAAAAGGGCAAACACAAGCTCCGACAGCTGAATCCAAAAAGTGATTTAACACAATAACACTCACACTCCACTTATATATTTAAAAAACTTATATATTTAAAAAACTGCAATTGAGCAATTATTACAACATTTCAGTTATAATAGCTCTGTCAGGAATAGCTTAATCATTTACTGCAGATGAAAAAGCCAATACAGTTTGACTTGGCAGGATGGTTCTACTCTTGAGGATGCTCCCTGCTGCAGTACTGCAGCATAACAGCATAGTAATACATAGCACATGATAAATAAGATGGAGGGAGCATTGCAAACAACCCCCCAACCCCAGCATAGAGCTGAACCATACGTCAAGTCACAGCCGGTGCCTTCCTGATTCCTACCAAGAATTAGGATTAACCATGCTACCTAAGTGAACTATAGTATGTTAGTATGTGTAAGCATTTTGCATACAACTCACCCTTCGATACCCTTCTCATCTGTAGTACTGCAGAGTAGGAACTGAGTTTCCTCTAGACTAGAGAATGGGCGCATGCTGCTCCCTCTAGTGTTCGTCAACAGCCACTACAAATGTACACGAAACGGAGTACAGTGGAGCACCCACCGCTTCCTGGACTGCCAGGATATCCAAAAAGATATCTTGGGACCATCAGTGGCATCTGAGACTACTGCACATGCCAGAGCACGTCTGCATATCACCAAAGATTACAATTACAACTAGAATTGCACTCAGAGAGCGCAGACCTCCGCCAAGGTTTGTGCTATTATTGCTTGTTCATGAGTCGGATCCGGGTTCTTCCTTGGGCCATGCTACACCCTTCCACCAAGTTTCATGAAAATCGGGCCAGTAGTTTTTCTGTAATCTTGCTAACAGACAGACAGACAGACAGACAGACAGACAGACAGACAGACAGACAAACAAATGGCATCAAAAACATTACCTCCTTGGCGGAGGTAATTACAATTTCCCATTTGGCAGACTCTTTTATCCAAAGTGACGTTCACATGAGATTTTAATACAACACAAGCAAGCATCTAGTCAGGAGAGAACAGTGAGAGTAAGAGCCATGAAGCTAAGATCTGGTCCGAGAGGACAGAGGAGCCAAGAGGCAGTGCAAAGAGGCAGATAAAGATTTTTTTTAATTTACACAGTCCATCAGGTGAGAAGGTGTTCTCTAAAGAGCTGGGTCTTTAGCCTTTCCTTAAAGATTGAGAGGGACTCTGCGGATCGAATGGAGTTTGGTAACTCGTTCCACCACCGGATAGAGACTTAGGGCCTTGTTGTGGTGGCAGACGAGGAACCACAGAAGAAGAGTCTGGATAGAGATTTAGGGCCTTGTTGTGGTGCAGCACCAGGCGGTCTCTCCTTGGCAGAGCGTAGTGGGCGGAGGGAGCGTAGACCTGAATGAGGAGTTCAGGTCGGTCGGAGCCGTTTCGGTCGCCGCTTTGTAGGCCAGCATCAAGGACTTGAACTCGATGCGGGCGACTGGGAGCCAGTGGAGGGAGATGAACAGCAGAGTGACATGTGCTCTTTTGGATGTGTTTTAATCATTCTTTCAACTGTTCGAGATTATGTTTTCCCTCTGGATGTGTTTTGGAGAGCAGCGCTCCCGGCAAACCACAGGTATGTAAAGTTCTACTGTGGACTAAGTGAGGAAGGTTTGAACCCAATCAACCATCATGATGGTAAAACTAGGAAAATAAAGCCCAGATTGAAAATAACAAGAATTATCCTTTAATGACAACATGCTGCTACTTGAATAAACAGACTGAGTCAGCCTTAGCTGTCTGCAAATTTAGTGTCCCTGCAATATTCATAAAACATTCATATAATATTCATGTTTGCACAGAAATAATAAAATGCTGTCTGACCTCAGGGTCTCCAGTCTACAGTGTGGACTCTCCAGTCCAGCAGACAGCAGCTTCACTCCTGAATCCTGCAGATAGCTGTTATAACTCAGGTCCAGCTCTCTCAGATGGGAGGGGTTGGACTTCAGAGCTGAGGCCAGGACTTCACAGTGAGTCTCTGAGAGTCTACAGCCAGAAAGTCTGTGATGACAAATTTAATGTGAATTAAGTGATTTTCAAAGCATTGCTGAGACTAAGCATACCAACGCTTTTTATACAGCATGACAATAATAATACTTGAGAGAACACTTGAGAGAATGATCGTGATCTTAGCCACGGTACTTCGGCAGATCATTCCAGATTCTGATACAAAAAAAAAAAAAAACATATCCTGTAATACACTATCCACTGGAAAATACTGCTGTCTGTTGTAATAAAATGTCCTCTTTCTGAACTTTTTCCCCACATCCTCTTAACTGCTGAAGCTCTTTGGCTGGTTTGTATTAAGCCACCTTCAGCCCAAAAAAGGAAAACAGCACTTCACTGTCATAACAATCATTACATTTTCAACAACAATTCAAGAATATTTTTGGTCAATCACAAGTGAGTTGTATTCTTTGAAATAAACAGATGTACAACAACATGTTGTAGGAATGTTAGAGGAATTCTGTATCTTTATGATAATTCTTATGCCATCTGGTATCAAGGTACTTCTACACTGTTGTTTAATGTTGATATTTATCAGGACTAACCGAGCCTTCCTGCAGTTCCTCACAGCTGGGATCAGTCTCCTTCGTCCCTCCTCTGATGTGCTGTACTCCTTCAGGTCCAACACATCCAGAACCTCCTCTGACATCTGCAGCATGTAGGCCAGAGCTGAGCAGTGGATCTCAGAGAGTTTCTTCTCTGATCTGTTCTCTGACTTCAGGAACTGTTGGATCTCCTGATGTACTGACTGGTCGTTCATCTCCATCAAACAGTGGAAGATGTTGATGCTTCTGTCAGGAGAGGTATCGTAGGTGTTCATCTCCTTCAGGTTGCTGATGGCTCTCTGGATGCTTTCTGGACTGCTCTCTGTCTGACCCAGCAGGCCTCCTAAGAGACTCTGGTTGGACTCGAGTGAGAGGCCATGAAGGAAGCGGACAAAGAGGTCCAGGTGGCCATTTTTACTGTCCAGGGCTTTTTCCATTGCTTTGTTCAGGAAGACTTCCAGGACTGTGTAACTGCCATGGCATCTACCAAAGAAATCGTCATCATCACTGTGTTCATATCTACGAAGGAAATAGTGATCATCATCATCCATGAATTGGTGACTATTTTGATATCTACTCTTTTTCCCAACTTTTCTCAGGAATGTCTCCAGTACCTTCTTATCCCTGGTTGTGTAGCAGTGGAACATGTAGACTGCAGCAAGAAACTCCTGAATGCTCAGATGAACAAAGCAGTAGACCGTTCTCTGGAAGAGCACACACTCTCTTTTGAAGATCTCTGTGCACACTCCTGAGAACACCAAGGCCTCTCTGACATCAAGACCACACTCCTCCAGGTCTTCTTGGTAGAACATGAGGTTGCCTTTCTCCAGATGTTCAAACGCCAGCTTCCCCAGCTTCAGAAGAACCTCCCTATCAGTCTCCAGCAGCTCCTGTTGACTCATCTCATGTTTCTCATCATACTTCTGCTTCTTCCTCTTTGTCTGAACCAGCAGGAAGTGTGAGTACATCTCAGTCAGGGTCTTGGGAAGCTCTCCTCTCTGGTCTGTAGTCAACATGTGCTCCAGAACTGTAGCAGTGATCCAACAGAAGACTGGGATGTGGCACATGATGTGGAGGCTCCTGGATGCCTTGATGTGTGAGATGATTCTGCTGGACAGCTCCTCATCACTGGATCTCCTCCTGAAGTACTCCTCCTTCTGGGGGTCAGTGAACCCTCGTACTTCTGTTACCCTGTCAACACATGTAGGAGGGATCTGATTGGCTGCTGCAGGTCTGGAAGTTATCCAGAGGAGAGCCGAGGGAAGCAGATTCCCCTCGATGAGATTTGTCAACAGCACGTCTACTGATGATGTCTGTGTGACATCAGACACAACCTCATTGTTCTGGAAATCCAATAAAAGTCTGCTTTCATCCAGACCGTCAAAGATGAACACAACTTTACAGACAGAGAGCTTCTCTGCTGTGACCGTCTGTAATGTTGGATGGAAAACATGGAGCAGCATGAGAAGACTGTACTGCTCATCTTTGATCAAGTTCAGCTCCCGGAACGAAAGCAGAGTCACAAGACTGACATCTTGATTTTCCAAGCCCTCTGCCCAGTCCAGAGTGAACTTCTGCACTGAGAAGGTTTTTCCAATGCCAGCAACGCCCTTCGTCAGAACTACTCTGATGTGTGTCTCTTGGCCAGGTAAGAGTTTAAAGATGTCATGGCACTTGATTGGAGTGTCATGGAGGGTCTCCATCTTGGATGCTGTCTCCAGCTGCCACACCTCATGTTGGGTATTAACCTCTTCACTCTGTCCCTCTGTGATGTAGAGCTCAGTGTAGATCCTGTTGAGGGGGGTTCCAGTTCCTGCTTCAGCAGTTCCTTCTGTCGCAAATTCACATCTCTTTCTCACACTGATCTTATGCTCAACTAAAACCTCCTGCAGACCGCTGTCCACTGGAAGAGAAGAACGAATTAATAAGGATTTAACAGATGTACTATTGTATCCTACAGAGAATCTGGTGATCCTTTTCAGTACAAACAAAGTGCAAAACAACAAAAGATTAGATTTTCTAAAATGTAGCAAAATTTTTTACACAGCAGTATTGCATGATAAATAAAAATAAACAGTAGACAGACCCTCAGTCTTACTTTGTGCGATGCTGGTTTGACTGGGCAGTCCAGGTCTTGTTCTGGATCTTTCAGAGAAGTGTGCACAGCTGGTAGAGACTGGATCACTCAGGACCTCCTGACACAACACACACCAGGACAGCCGCTCCTTCACAACACCATGACTCCTCTTTTTCTCTCTGTGGAGAGGAAGATAATTAATTATGACTGCTATCATCAGAAAACCCTATCAACATTTGTTTAACTTATCTAATTTTCAAAATTTGCCAGTGCCATCTACTGTAGATGGTCAGACAGCATCACGCTGCTACAGCAAAACTTGTTCATGTTTATATTTGTGTTCTTGTACAGTTTAACTAAGTTTGTCTTAATTAAAAGTAAAAAAAACCTTTCATTTATTTGGGTACCATTGATATATGGTAAGATCACTGAGGTTGCCTTAATGGATCATGTCTAATCTCAAAATAAACAGCAGAAGGCACTCACATCACAGTGGCCAGTGCTTTCAGTTCCCTGATGCACAGCTTACAGTGAACAATAATGTGCCTTTTCTTCGATCTGTTCAAAATAAAGTGAATATTTCCAAGTTCTGAGGTTTATTGTTGTGTCCATTCTGAAAGCTAGTCATGGCTTACAAGCCTCCACCGTACGCCACCCACAGCCTACTGCATAGCCTGCTTTTAATAGCGTCTGTAGCACAATAATTTACTGTACAGTGTTTATTAATATTATAACAATAAGAAAGATCTTTTTGACTTCGTTGTGAATCCCCTTATCTTAGATGGACCAAGGCTTCTACCTTACAGCTAACTAGCTCTAACAGGATTCTTTCACAAGGTGTGTTGGTCTTTATGCCTTTCAAGTTGAGGTTTATAGTGACCAGTGATCTTACTTGGTGTCTGGATGTTGAGGTTCATTGCTGAAATTCAAAGGCGGCTCCTTAGAGCTGTCACTCTTCATAGACAGACAGCTGGGTGCTGGAGACTCTGCTCTCTGGCTCCGGTCCTGACCTCTGGAAACAAGATGTTTTTGTTAATATTGTGAATAAAACAGTTTGTCTGTTTTCTGATTGTTGAGCAGTGAGCAATTATTCTCTTTTCCATTGCCTTCTCTGAAGGGCTTCATCCCACAATACTATGTACAGTATGTCACTCCATGTTCATCGCCAGTTTGTTCATTTTCATTCATTCCTTCCACACCCGGCCTCAGCAGAGCTCAAAATTATACTCATCTACTGAACACCTACAATATACAGACATTGCCTATCTGAGACATTTAGCTCTACATTTGCGTTCAATGCTTTATTGCCACATCAACCTGCAGTTCTTAGGAATTTGTCTCAGTGTGTTGATAGAACATAATGCACAACCCAATCACAGGTAAAATAAAACAAAAACCATACTTCTTCCTCTATATCCCACAACAGAAAGGGGAAGTGTGTGCACTCCAGTGCGTACGCCACTTGGGCCACAACATCTCAATCAATAATTTCTGATCTCACCATCAATCTCAGCAACAAAACACTAACCGGTCAGCTGACCCTGCTGGCTTGAAACGTCCCACTCAGCAGTTCAGGAACTGAATTCTGCCAGTAACAGACTTTACCATCTAAAACAATTAAACCAGGAGGTTAAAACAGTTCATGACTACCCGGTTCTGCTACCATCGTTATGTCATCATATTTTACTGACTTTTGTCGAAACGTCGGCTACAACAAATTAATTATTTTGCATCGAGTGTGCGATTTCCTTTTTCAATATCTGTACCGCCCGCCGTGATCAGCACCTCTCCTATACTGGTGTGTGTCCCCCTCTCTTCCATCATATGACACATAATTCAATCTTTAGTCATGAGATAGGTTTCTATACTTCGGACCCCATCTGGTATCTTCTTTGTATTTCACTCAATCGTACTGCATTGACAGCATTCACAGGTCTGGACATTAAGGGTCAAATGGCAGGTTTTTATCCAGACCTTTTGTGTGCTCCAGTGGAGAAACTGAGGAACCGGTCTGGATGTTCAGGTTCATTGTTGAAATTCAAAGGCGGCTCCTTAGAGCTGTCACTCTTCAAAGACAGACAGCTGGGTGCTGGAGACTCTGCTCTCTGGCTCCGGTCCTGACCTCTGGAAACAACAAGATGTTTTATTAATATCATGTGAGTACAACGACATATTCCTGATGAAGTTCTATTTTGGTTGAACAGTTGAGTTGTAGAGCAGTGAGCACAGTTATTTTTCCAGTGTCTTATCCTCACTACTAGTTTTGCTTCATTAATACAATCCTCTCATAGTGTGTAATGTAACAGTGAAGGGAAACAATTCTAACTGACAGCAATATTATGCCTTCTTTCCCATTTAATAATATTCCATCAGGTAGACTTCCAGTATAACAGTCTTCTTACTTTGTGTCTGAAGGTCCAGGTTCATTACTGAAGACTAGAGGAATATCTTTGGAGCGGTCACTCTTCATAGACAGACAGCTGGGTACTGGAGACTCTGCTCTGCCCTCCTCTTCCTCCACACAAACACTCATCTTCTGGACTTCAATGTTTCTGTTCTACCTCTCAGACTGACTGGAGACACACACACACACACACACACTGAATCTGAATCGGTGATAAACTGTTCAGTTCATTCCCCCTACAGTCCACAGGGAGACAGCTGACTCAGAGACTTTCACGGTAAAAATTATTGATTTTTTATTGATTTTTTATTAACCTTGTTTAAACAACACACATGTATGTAAACCCAAACACCAAAGTCATCAAAAGAGCAAGGGGAAAATTATAATAAATATAGCTGCAAGCAGCAATAGAACGGTTTCCACTGCATTGGTCAATAACACAATTTTTTGACCGATTCCTTAGCTACTTTCAAACAAAGTAAAGGCAAGTCTAAGAAGCCTGCATACCAAACTTTGTGTCATTCTGACTTGTTCATAAGAACACCCAAGGAATTATGGGAAATGGAGTCTTTGTTATAATATAGCAACAACTTCAAAGGGCTGTAATTTGCTCAAATCTCAGCATATCATTATGTGGTTTGACGGGTCATTTTGATATGATGTTTCTGACCCCCTTTACATATTTCAAGCTGATTGATAACTGTGGCATGCGTTGAAAGTTGAAAAATTCAATGGTCATTAACACTGCCATTTTTTGACCGATTGCTTAGCTGTTTTCAAACAAAGTAAAGGCAGGTCCAATGAACCTGCATACCAAATTTTGTGTCATTCTCACTTGCGGTGCATGAGAAGAAGATTTTTTAAGGTTTTTCAAAAAATCCAAAATGGCGGAATTTTTTATGGGCGGAGATTATGGGTGCCATTGGCAAAAACTGTTCAGCATGATCAGATACATATGTGCACCAAGTTTCAGAACTCTGTGACTAACGGGACGGCGGGGCCGAGCCTTAAACTTTGGGAGGTTAACACAGCGCCCCCTATGGGCCAATAGGGGGGCCGATCAGCCCATAGGGGTTTCCCAGTAACGGTTGACCGGGACTATCTATATACAAAATGGGGGGAAAAAATCAGTGTATGGCCGAGTTATTGGCCAAAATACAGGAAAATAATAATAAAAAAGATAAAAAATAAAAATAAGAAGAAGAATGATAGGAATTCCAGCAATTACACAATTACTAATAAAACTAAAACTAACTATTAAAACATTTGCAATCTTCACTAGATTCTGTTTCCATAGACTCCTTCCCAGCAGCCTGACACTGAGCAGCAGTGTGTTGTGAGGCTGTAGCGCCCTCTGCAGGCTGTTAGAGGGAGCAGAGGACAGAGAAGCTTCAGTTCAGTCTGGAGCTTCAAACAGTCAGAAGTGCTGCTGTCCGCTCAGACCGCAAGTTCTACCTGCTGCCACAGAGAGGGAGTTTTCCTACAGTAGATCCCTGGATCACTGGATCACTGATCTGTTGGCTCCCTGCATCTCTGTCAGATTTCTTCCTCACAAACCAGAAATCACCATAAACTCCACTTTCCAAGAGCCGAACCATCGATACATGAACTCCTCCATTCCAAAGTTCACAGGAATATTAAATACAGACATGTAATAGATTTATTTTGTCTTTAGTCTACTGTTTTACCATTTCCCTTTCTATGTATTTATATATGTACACATACTGTAGCCTTGTCTATGAAGCTGTATCACATTATGCAATATCCATTTAGCGTGGCCTATTGTAGTAAAATGAGGAGGAAGGGAAAGAGAAAGCTAGGGCGGGGGGGAGGGGGGGTAAGAAAACTCCTTTCCCTGCATCTGACTCCTGCTTAGAAGAGCAGGAGACAGACACAGAGAGACAGACACAGAGCAGGAGACAGACACAGAGACAGACACAGACAGGAGACAGACACAGAGACAGACACAGACAGGAGACAGACACAGAGACAGACACAGACAGGAGACAGACACAGAGACAGAGACAGACAGGAGACAGACACAGAAAGACAGACACAGACAGGAGACAGACACAGAGACAGACAGGAGACAGACACAGAGAGACAGAGAGACAGAGAGACAGACACAGACAGGAGACAGACACAGAGAGACAGACACAGACACAGAGAGACAGACACAGAGACAGACAGGAGACAGACACAGAGAGACAGAGAGACAGACACAGACAGGAGACAGACACAGAGACAGAGACAGACAGGAGACAGACACAGAAAGACAGACACAGACAGGAGACAGACACAGAGACAGACAGGAGACAGACACAGAGAGACAGAGAGACAGAGAGACAGACACAGACAGGAGACAGACACAGAGAGACAGAGAGACAGACACAGAGAGACAGAGAGACAGAGAGACAGACACAGAGAGACAGAGAGACAGAGACAGACACAGAGCAGGAGACAGAGAGACAGAGACAGACACAGAGCAGGAGACAGACACAGAGACAGACACACAGACAGGAGAGAGACACAGACAGGAGACAGACACAGAGACAGACACAGACACAGACACAGAGAGACAGAGACAGACAGGAGACAGACACAGAGAGACAGACACAGACAGGAGACAGACACAGAGACAGACACACAGACAGGAGAGAGACACAGACAGGAGACAGACACAGAGACAGACACACAGACAGGAGACAGACACAGAATAGAGTGGGAGAACTAAGGAGGAGGATTATTGAAACACGTGCAGCTTTCAGACTGAACTGACTGGAGCAGACCTTTAAAGTCACCTGTGGGAATGAGAGCATCTAACTTCTGAAGGAGGTTCCAGCACCAGGGGGCAGAGTAACTGAACGCCATCTTCTGAACTCAGTGGATGGGCGTGGTACAGTAAGAAGCAATGAGTCATTAGAACGCAGATTGCACTTCCTAAAATTCCAGTTTAACAGCTTGCAGAGGGAACCAGGAAGTCTACCAATAATGGCTTGATAAAGGGGTGCCAATGGAACCATACAGAGACCAAGGGAGGCTAAACCAGCCCTCTGGTAAAGATGGCAGTGATGAGTAAGGGGTTTAGCATTTGTGATAAAGCCTAAAGCACTGTGATACACAGTATCAAGGGCTTGCAGTGTGGTAGTAGAGGCATGCATATATAAAACATCTCCATAATCAATCATTGGCAGAAAAGTAGCAATAACCTTACCTATAGTTTGGTTTTCTCTACATTCAGGATAAGCAATAATAATAATGACATAGTAAGACACTCACCCTTCCTCGGCCTTTAAAATGGAGTCTGAACTAACGGGCGAATACAGTTTCCAGTTTTCCCCTCCCTTCTCCATTTCCTGGAAATGACTTCGGGATAGGCCTTTATTTTGAAGGCCAAAGCCCCGAACCGGAAGTGTTATTTTCTGGCCTGTAACGCATCCTTCCGCCTGAGCAGCCCTGAAATCCCAATCTGCTTTATTAGTCAAAGCGTTTTGAATGCAGTGGGTGTGTACACATTTACAGGTGCAAATTTTTCACCATTCATCTGTATGTGTTTCTTCTACTAATTACATTTTTTGGTAGCCTACAGTGAACATAGTCTATTTTTTTACTGGTGAGGAATGTTTTCCTTCGCAATCTTACAGAATAAAAATTGGCTTTGCAATTATTCTTTTAATTTCATCTTTATAAAGTTATTTTACATTTAGCCTAATGCAACAAGGTCGCACAAAGGAAGAACTGTTGATGGGGCACGGTTTTTGTTGCATATTTATTATTTCAAAAGGAGTGACTGATTAAGAATTGTTTTATTTTTTTTTGTTTTTGTTGTTTAATATTTACATGTCGTGTTGACCAACGGTTGACAACTTGAATTAGTTCCTACCCTCCACAGCAGCAGGTGGCGGTAGGGAGCGAGCAGCCGGTCAGCTGTGATGTGAAGGATGTGAAACGGACATTAGGCAACTAATCAACTGCAGTATCTAGCCAGCAGATTCAATCTTAAATATGATCTTCTCTTAAACAT
Organism: Centroberyx affinis; assembly: GCF_046629955.1. NCBI lineage: Eukaryota > Metazoa > Chordata > Actinopteri > Beryciformes > Berycidae > Centroberyx > Centroberyx affinis. Next base: position 63,467 of record NW_027283843.1, read on the forward strand.
TTTCTTCATTTTCACTTCCCTACTTTTCAATTCCATGCATGTTCGTAATTTAGGCTTTTATTTTGAAAGTTGTGACGGGAAGTTTTGTATCTTATTCTGCTACAAATTAAATTTATTGAGGTTATGTTCTGCTTGGAGACTTTTTTTTACTGGAGAGGAATGTTTACTTTGATTTGCTTATAGGTAAGTTGGTCTTGCAATTATTATTTTCATTTATTTAAATTCTGATTAAGCCTTTATTTTGAAAGTTGTGCCCGGGGGTTTTGTGTCTTATTCTGGCGGGCTTGACGCTCATGTAGTTCCGCCCGCCGTGGCCTGTCCGGTCTGTCAGCGCCCAGAAGTTTATCTTGTAATAATCTTCTGCGCTAGTTGAAGCTTTTCCAGGGATAAAATCAACCAAAGATAAACCGATAAAGCTCTTCTCCTCCCCGAGGCTTCAGGTAGCTTCGTGTTTAACTGCTGTCTGTCTGTCTGTTAGCTAGCCGAGCTAATGTTAGCCTCTGCTGCAGGACTAAAGCCTCTGCTGTTTACTCAAACTTTTCATGTCCAGACCCGGTCCGGACCAGCCCAGACCGGGTCCAGACTGTCTGAGAGCATTTGATGTCCGATATGAGTGTGTCTCTCTGTCAGGTGGAGACCGGTGTTACACCGAATTTGGTGACCCATCAGATTCTGTGACCTGCCTGATATTCCAACCCTAACCATCTCACTCCTCATGCCTAACCCTAACCAACCTAACCAGGTCACAAAATCTGATAGGTCACCAAATGCGATGTAACACCGGCAGCAGCAGATTGTATAATGAAGTATAATGAAGTATAATGAAGTATTTCTCTCCATATAAAGTGTAAACACTGATATAATCTTGGAATAATTCACACAGTAACACACAAAGCTTTGCAGCAGCAGAGAGCTGTATGAGACCTGCGTTTAGTCTTTTTTTATTTCGACAAAAATAATAAAAGAAACGCTACACAAACAAAAATGCAGGTGACAAAGTACAATTGAATAGAAACACGGAAGTGGAAAATACAATCTAGCAGTTAAATGGTTTTTCTTTGTTATTGCAACTGTACATGAAAGCAGCCGAGGTGAATAGCTAATCGATGAGCCGATTTTTAGTTTGTTTTCTTTTAAAATAGTATCGGTACTGAGAAGTGCTGAAACGATAAGTCGATTAGTCGATCATCAGAAAATTAGTCCATTAATCGTTTTAGTCATTAAGTCAAGTAAAATTACCAAACATTTTCTGTTTACAGCTTCACAAATTCTAAGATTTGCTGCTTTTCTCTGTTTCATCTATTTTACTTGATTTGATTTTTGATTTGATTTATTATTATTGTTTTTTTTAAGTTTCTTTATGTTTTATTTTTCCTAATGTGGGGGATGTAGGTACCTTGACAATGACATTAATTATTAAAATAATAATAATAATAATAATGATAATAATAATAAACAACAAAACAAATAAATTATAATAATAATAACAATAATGATTTGATTTTTTAATGCAGTGCATTTTGCTTGTTCTTTATATTAATTGTATCTTTTTATCTGTCTTTTATCTGCCTTCTATTGATGTAAAGCACTTTGAGCTGCATGTTGTGTATGAAAGATGCTATAAAAATAAACTTTATTATTATTATTATCTCATTATAAAATGAACTTTGGAGTTTTTTGGCTGCTGGTCAGACAATCTGAAGAATCACTTTGGGCTCTGGGAACTGTGATGGACATTTGTCATTAGTTTTGACATTTTATAGACTAAATGATCCATCAAAAAAAATAATCTATAATAGCCTGTCTGCCTGTCTGTTAGATGTTTCTGCAGCAATGCCCCATTATAGAACGTTCTTTACTGTGATTGTGGTTATGACAGTGATGTGGCCGATGTTATCCTTATCCATATATATTATGTCAGGGAGAATGTAGAAAATAATCTTATCTCATATTTCCTGATGTGATTTGGGACAGAAAAAGCTGAATCTGAAACTCCACCGGTCCTCTCTCGGTGTCCAGGTCCCGCTGAAAGATGTCGTCTGGACTGCTGGAGCCGCCTGGAGGAGAACTGTGCGGTTTCTTCCTGAGAGACGAAGAGGAGGAGGAGGAGGAGGAGGAGGAGGAGGAGAGGAGGAGGGAGGTGGGCTGCCAGTGGGAGAGTCCAGAGGAGAGAGGGAGGGAGGAGAGGAGGGAGGTGGGCTGTCAGAGCGAGGCAGCAGAGAGGAGAGACGCTGCTGTCCAGGTCGACCTGCTGAACCAGCCAGGTGAGTAGTGGTGTAACGGACCGTAGTGGATCTGTGATTTCCCCCCGTAGGCTGTGACTTGACTTTGGGCCTTTTCAGTGGTGGAACTGGGAAACTGGGAAACTGGGAAACTGGGAAACCGGGCTGCTTGTCTTCATGAAACAGATCAGAAGACTGAGATGTTTATTTCAGGTTGGGCAACATGCTGCCTTCCCTTCACACTCAGCTCCGCTCAGAGAAGCTCCGTCTCTCTGCCTGTCTGTGGCAGAGCCTTCGGTGCTGATAGGCTGTCACTCGAGACGTGTGACCAATCAGATCGTGCTGTGGGCGGGACATTGAGCGAGACTACAGAGTGGAGACTACAGACAGAGAGAGGCCAAAGCGGCACATTTTTAAATTAATTCAATTCAATACTTTACTGCCATGTCAACACAGCTGATAGGAATTTGCCTCAGTGCAGCTCTGAAGAACAGACACAAAAACACACACACGAGTAAATAAAATATATAAAATAAGAACAGCAAAAACAGTTATCACATTTATACATTCAAACATACATAATATGATAAAGTCCTAAAGTGCTACATTCGTTTTAAAGTGCTTGTTGCTTTGTGCTGCACCTACCTACTTTTAAACTGCATTTAACCCAAAGCCTTTTTTTTTTTTTTTTGCTGATCTGAAAAATGATCCGGTCCGTGACTCAAAACCGCGAAACGATCTGAACCGTGAGTTTTGTGATCCGTTGCAGCCCTACAGGTGAGAGAGAGACAGCAAACCAAGAACAAAACCAGAACCGTGAGATACACCCAGTCTGGACACACACATTTTTATTTGTTTTTGCTATTTTCCACATGTTAGAATAACAGTAAAAACATCAAAACTATGAAATAACACAAATGGAATTATTCAGCGACCCAAAAAAGTGTTAAACAAATCAAAACTATCTTATATTTTAGATTCTTTGCCTTGATGGAAAGGCAAAGGCTTTGGAAATAAATTCATACATAGGATCAACTTCACTATTTATATTTGACTAAGAAACTCATTTCAGTCATTTAAGCAGAAGACTGTAGATCAGAATGACTTTAAAGGATCAGCCTGGTGTTTTTTAATGCATTTCTCACCATCAACAAATCCAATGAAAACAACAACATCAACAATGTGTTTGCTCTCCTCGTTACTTTCTGACTTCCCACGTTCCGTTTTTAGCCGTCAACCCGGAAGTCATCGGCTCCAACTGGAAGCTAAAAACCTTTAAATCCAGCTCACAAAGACATAGTTTACATTTTAAAAACCTCCATGAAAAGTCAGGCTGTTGTAGTTTTTACCAAATCAAATTAAAACGGGAACAAATTCTTCATTACGCCGGGGGACTATTTTCTGTGCTACGGAACTACTTTCCTGAGATGGAAAACGTGTTTACAGCCGGCTTGTTAAAGTCCCTATAGACAACTTTTTTGCTTTAACTTATCATTATGAAGTAAATGTTGATGCACAGTGTAATGTCTATAGAAAAATGACATCATCGGTGTTTAGATTGGTTCCTATAAGCCTCGCTTTCACTATGCAATCCTGTCTGCCACCGGGTACGATCTGCAGGAGAATGAAGGCTCGATTCACGGCACAAAGGAAGTGAGTCATCCACTGCGCACCCAACCACAGGTTTTCCCCGGTAGCTAGCGGTAGCGTTACCCCTGTTGCTAACGCTACCGCTAGCAGCCAGAAAACAAACCAGGAGCTACAAGGGAGCCAGGACCAGCCAGAAAAAAAGAAACAAACATCTATCTATGTTTGTTTTTGGCTGCTAGCGTTAGCTAGCGTAGCTAGCGTTAGCAACGTTAGCCATGTTGCTAACGCTAGCTACAATAGCTAACGCTAGCAGCCAGAAACAAACAAATGATCCATTGTCCGTTTGATAATCTAAACAAAGAACAGGTTTTCTTGCAGTGGCCTTTCTAAAATGAGCAGTGGTGAAAGTTACTATATTGTGTTTTGATCAAAGAGTTGATAACAGACAGATGGTTTGTTCTGGTGCACAGAGCTAGACTCTAACAGAAAGAGATCCGGTTGACTTTGAGACAGCAGAGCAAACAACAACAAAACCACTTGGAAACACTAGGGGGGACAACAGGGGGAAAGATGTAAAGTCGTCTGTATCCACTTTAAGTTGTTTGAGGAAAAAGTGGTCCGGCCCGGTGCATGGTGATGATGAAATATGCTGCAGAGCAGCTTTTTAATCGTTTTTTAATGCAATGGAGTTCTATGGCTGCACTGGGCAGCGGCTACATGGACCAGACTTGGTGGCAAAACAAAATCATTGCTGATTTTGTTATTTTCATAGGATTTCTTGATGGTAAGCAATGCATTAAAAAACACCAGCCTTATACTTTACGAGAATGAAGAACAGAACATTCAGTCAGGTCCAGACGTGGAGGGATTACTGAACGGGCCGACCGGGCACAGGCCCAGGGGCCCAAGAGCTCAGGGGCCCAAGAGCTCAGGGGCCCATGAGCTCAGGGGCCCAAGAGCACAGGGGCCCATGAGCTCAGGGGCCCAAGAGCTCAGGGGCCCGAGAGCTCAGGGGGCCCCTGGGCCAGAGCGTGATACATGATGATGATGTCACTAACTTTACATTTACTGCCCAGTCGAAGGGGTTAGTCATTTATTTATTTACCAAAGCCCCAAAATCCCCCCATAATAACCTAAATATTTGTTTCAAGGTGTCACATGGCTCTGTCACAGTGAGTGTTCCCCTCAGTTTATCTATAGCGCTTTAGCAGTAAAGCTCTGCATCATTGTCCAAAGGCCTCGTAATGTAAAGTCATGGTTTACCAAGACCCCAAAATGTTGTTTTCCACTCCTGATCTGTCAGTAGACCCACTGACTCACACCATGCAGCTGCTGTGTGGCCAGACAGTAGATTCTGGGGCATTACAGGCAATCAGAGGCATTTTGCACTTAAAAATGTGTTTTAGGCCTAGAATAATATGTGTTTGAACCTTGTAATTCCTTTGTAATTGATAGAATTAGCTTATCGCCCAGGGGCCGGTTCACATGCCGTCTTTGTGCAGTCAAATCCATTCACCTCAGTGGGGGCGAGCAGTATGACCATGGTGACTACAGATGTCTCCTTAGTACCTATCTGTGCCCAGGGGCCCTTTGTCTCATAATCCGCCTATGGGTCCAGACTGTGGACTGGAGGTTTGATCCAGAACGAAGCCTAATGAGCCGCTGTATTGTATCACATTCTCAGGGTTGAATAAATATAATTTGGTGCTTCCTACAAAAAAACTGAATTCAAGTTGCCTCGAAAATTTGCATTTAAAGTCTCCATGAAACGAACTGACATTACTCTTCTTGGAAAACAGAGCATCTTTAACGGTGACATCACACTGCACCAGGAGGCGGGAAGAAAAACTCCAACCAATAAAACATCACAGATTTTTGAACAGTCCCGCCCCTCCGCCCCTCCCATCCAATAAAACTGTCTGTCTCTCCCAGACTGATCTCCCATTGGTTTACACTTTTGATTGATCTCTCTCTCTCTCTCTCTCTCTCCCTCTGTCTCTCTCTCTCTCTCTTTCTCTGTCTCTCTCTGTCTCTCTCTCTCTCTCTCTCTCTCTCTCTCTCTCCCTCTGTCTCTCTCTCTCTCTCTTTCTCTGTCTCTCTCTGTCTCTCTCTCTCTCTCTCTCTCTCTCTCTCTCTCTCTGTGTCTCTCTCTCTCTCTCTCTCTCTCTCTGTCTCTCTCTCTCTCTCTCTCTCTCTCTCTCTCCAGGTTCCTCCAGTTTGTTGCTGCAGTGTTTCACAGTCAGACCGGACGGACCGGACGGGGGCGCTCTGCTCCGGCACTGCACCACCAACAGGACCAACGGCACGTCCAAACCCACCATCAAACGCACCCCGGCCGTCCTCCGGTCCTCCGCCAAACGCACCCGATCTCTCCTCCGCCCCGCCCGGTCGAGTTCCCGCTCCAGGTTCCAGTCAGAAACGCAGCAGGAGAGCGGGACAGACGAACCAAGCGCACCCCCCGGTGCCTCTCCGCCGCCTGTGTCCTGCACCAAACGCACCCCATCTCTGCTCCGCACCGCCCGCCTGCCGCACATCCCTCTCTGCAGGCTTTCCCTCCGTCCTCCACACCTCCCGCTCGGACGTTCATCCACCTCTCTCTCCACTGCTCCAGCTGAGGAGGAGCAGGAGGGGGAGGAGGGGGAGGAGGGGGAGGAGGAGGAAGAGGGGGAGGGGGAGGAGGAGGGGGAGGGGGAGGCGGCGAGCGATCCAACCTGGAATCCACCAGATGGAGGTGAGTGTAGATGAAGATCAGGCCCCGCCCCTCTGGGGCTCTAAAACTCCTTGTTCACAAATCCAGTTTGGACGCTTCTCTCTGTTAATTAATTGCAGTCTCTGCAATTTAAAAATTGCAGAAGTTCATATTGCAATTTCTAATATTTTTTGATTGATTTTTCAGCTCTTCATGGATAAAAGCTGTAAATCAGACTCTCTTCTCTCCCTCCAGATCCTGACTCTCTCCAGTCTCCTTCCATCCATCCTGATGTCGACCGCAGCGCCGCAGCCAGAACTCCCGGAGTTCCCGGAGCTCCCGGTCCGCCCGAGCGTCCGGACGCTCTCCACGACCTGAAGGTGGAGCCTCCTGAGAGCTCCGTCTGCGACGTCTGCGGAAAAGTCATGAAATGCAAATCCAGTCTGGCCCGACACTCCTTCATCCACACGGGGGAGAAGCCGTACGCCTGCCGCCTCTGCGACCTGCGCTTCAACCGGCGGGACAACCTGCGGCACCACCTGGACCGGCTGCACCCCGGCGGCCTCGCCCGGGTCCAGAAGCGCCGCTCCGACGACCGGGCCTGGCTGTGCGAAGTGTGCGGCAAAACCTTCAACTGCAGGTCCAGACTTAAAACGCACGAGGTCATCCATACGGGAGTGAAGCCCCACCGCTGCGACCTCTGCCCCAAAGCCTACATGAGGACCAACGACCTGGAGCGCCACAAGAAGGTCGTCCACGTCGACGGGGCCGGCGGGCTTCCTGGGCCGAGCTCGCTGCTGTGCGACTCGTGCGGGAAAGAGTTCAAATGCAGATCTCAGCTGGCCGTTCATTTCCAAACGCACACCGGGGAAAGGCCGCACCTCTGCGACCTCTGCGGCCGCAGGTTCGGCCGTCCTTACCAGCTCAAACGCCACAAGACCCTGGTCCACGTCCCCGGGGCGGCGGGAGGAGAGGCGCCCCGGCCGGACGCACCCTTCGTCTGCGCGGTCTGCGGGAAGCGGCTGAAGTCTCGCGCTCTCCTGGCGGCTCATTCCCGCACGCACACCGGCGACAAGCCTCACCGCTGCGGCGTCTGTTCGCGCGGCTTCCAGCGCGCCGCGCGCCTCAAGCGGCACCAGGTCCTCGTGCACTTTAAGACGAAAACAGAAGAGGCGCCGCAGACGGTCTGCCGCAGGAAGGACCCGGCCCCGCCAAAAGTGTTCGCGTGCCAGGTTTGCAGCAGGGCTTTCAAGTTCAAGTCCCTGCTGGACAGTCACGTGTCGATCCACACCGGAGCCAAACCTCACGTGTGCGAGTTCTGCGAGCGCCGCTTCAGGCGCCTCAGCCACCTGAAGAGACACAGGGAGGTGGTGCACGCCAACGGGGCCAAGACCCCCGAGAGCTTCGTCTGCGAGGTCTGCGGAAAAGACAAGAAATGCAAATCGAACCTGGAAAGACACGCGATCATCCACACGGGGGAGAAGCCGCACGCCTGCGACCTCTGCGCCGCGAGGTTCAACCGCCGCGGAAACCTGCAGCAGCACATGAAGCGCATGCACGGCGAGGGGGCCGGACCCGCCGAGGGGGCCGGACCCGCCGAGGAGGCCGAACCCGCCGAGGGGGCCGAGCCCGCCGAGGGGGCCGCGCCCGGCCTGTTCGATGAAGCAGAGGATGGACCGGCGTCGGCGTTGGCGTCCGCTCTGTCCCACAAACAGGAAGACAGCCTCGGGTCTCTGGATTCTGAACCCGGTGCTGGATTTGACCCCGTGGCGTCCAGTGAAATACACTAAGAAAATGTTCCGAGACTTTATGTTTTCAGCTGATTCTGAAGCTGCTTGTTGGTTTGTTGTAAGTCTTGAAGTAAAAAGTCAAAGGTACACCGCCAGTCAACAGTCTGGACGCTGCACATTTTTCTTAATTTTTACTATTTTCCACATTTCAGAATAACAGTAAAGACTCAAAACTGTGAAATAACACAAATGGAATTATTCAGCGACCAAAAAAGTGTCAAACAAATCAAAACTATCTTATATTTTAGATTATTTGCCTTGATGGAAAGGCAAAGGCTTTGGAAAGAAATTCATACACAGGATCAACTTCACTATTTATATTTGACTAAGAAACTCATTTCAAGACTTTAAGCAGAAGACTGAAGATCAGAATGAAACACAGAACATTCAGTCAGGTCCAGACTGGTGACTGGTGGTTCTGCACTCGTCTAGCACTTTCTTTTTTCTTTCTTTTATTTTCTGTCTTTCATTCTTGTTTTTTTCACTTGTTTGCACCATTCTGACGAACACGTTGTCCAGCTGGTTTCTGTCGGTGTGCGGAGCGTTTGACTTTTGACTTCGTCTGAACGTTCTTCCCAGCTGTGCTGCCGAAGCCCGGGTCCAGATTCACCGAAGGTTTGCACAGGGAAGAGCGTGTGACATCACCCAAAGCGACCAATCAGAAAGCCATGCTGCTCACTAACTGTATAATGAGTGAAATCTGCCGGTCAAAAAATCCAGTCTGTGCCCAATCTCTGAACCCATCGTCTATCGGTCTGATCGATTAGATATTTGGGGGTTTCCGGTGCAGCCGGCGGACATCCGGGCCAAGACTTCCTCTTCCTGAGCCGGTCATTGTTTACAGTCCGATTAGCGACTTGAGACGCGAGAACGGAGTCGGAGTCGAGAGACGAGTCTCATATGCAGATTTCTGTTTATAGAGATTAGCCCAGATGTCGTCCGGACCTGAAACACCTACAAAAAGTATCGATGTTTGTGTTTTGTGTGGAGAAACGTTCGACTCGTGTAATAAAAGAAACAAGTCAAGTCTTGGCCCGGATGTCCGCTGGCTAACACCGGAAACCCGGTGGGTTCATGGGTTCAGAGGTCGGTTTGTGCCTGTCATGGTCAGGCATGTCTACGGAGCCCCTCTGGGGTCACATGGTAGAAAAAAAAACTTGATGTGTAAATCTGAAAAAACGGATTTGTAAACCGCGCCCTTGGATTCACTGTACAAATCCGCTCGCACGGATTGTGAATCCGAGTCCAAATCGAATCCGATTGTGAATTATTGGTAAATCTCATTATTTGGCCCTCAAATTCAGCAGCAAGTCAGAGGGTTCTCCATCCTAGAACCATCGGATCAGATCAGAGAACGCTCCGGTTCCTGCACAGAAGGCTTTAGGGCACAAAGCCTCAGCCTCGGTGGATCGGTCTTCCAGCTCTGTCTGAGGGTTTGTCCGCAGCACAACTCGATTTGAATTCATTTCTTAGTGAATCCGATTCAAAACTGAGCTCAGAACTCAGTGATCTCAGTGAACCTGGACCCGAGTCATCAGAGTTCTTCATTCCTGTTCACCAAACCCCTTAGCAGCTTCCTGTTTGCCACTTCACTGTCAAACTTCAAACTGTCAGAAATCCTTTTCTACAAATCATGTCTGTTCATTCCTGAGCAGTGTCTAATTAATAAATGCAAGTAAAAACTATTACTGTGAAAATTAAACTTTATGAATGTTAACACAGAGGTGTGACAAGTCAACTCTGCACAAGTCCCAAGTCAGTCTGAAGTCTCAAGTCTAAATGTAGATTGCCAAGTCAAGTCCAAGTCATTAATGTCAAGTCTCAAGTCTAAATGTAGAACAGCAAGTCAAGTCAGAACAAATCAAGAGTCCAGTATCAATTTAATATCTTAAAGAAAACTAAATATCTAGGACTTTTCAATGCAATATGGTTTTAATAGGATAAAAACTTGGTAAGAGCATCATGAGTTTGATTTCTATAATCAGTTTCAACTTCAATAAATTCAATCATTCCATACAAATTCAGAAAACAGAATTTAAATTCAGTCGTCTGCTGGAACAAATCTCATCACTTTCAATCTAAGTCATTTACACAAACACAAGATCTCAAGTCAAGACTTTAGAAACCTTTTCAAGTCATCAGAGTACAAGTCAGAGTCAAGTCCCAAGTCACCAGAACCCAAGTCAAGTCCAGTCTCAAGTCGAGCCTCAAGCAACTAAAACTGACTCGAGTCCAGGTCATGTGACTCGAGTCCAGGTCATGTGACTCGAGTCCCCACCTGTGTTTTCAGTGAGAGCTCCACGTCGTCACGGTGATCGAAGGTGAAGATTCGTGTTTCTAGGACTGTGGTCGAGTTTCAAGCCGCAGCTCCTACTCTGACCTTTGACCTCTCTGACCACTAACAAAACAAAATGTTTTACATCTATAACAGTTTTCAAAAACCCTCTACACACATTAAACCCAAAGAACAAGAACTGAGGCTAAATTTTAACTGTTTGCATCTAACATGGACCATTCTGAAATTTTTAACAGATATTTTCCAAAAAAAAACAGTTTCTCTTCTCGTCCCTGGAGGAGTAAACTCAGCTACAAAACACCTCAGTAATGTATTTAATGAACCGGCTCTATATCAAAGACGTTTGTAGGATTTTGTAAAGAAATCTGTAAAGTTGGAGCGGTTTGATGGAGGATGTGAATAATGAAACAGCCGGTCGACCAAATACAAGCTGCTGGGAAATGGAGACGAGGCAGAAGAACACCGGACTGGAGGAGAGGAGCTGGATAACTCTGTTATGGTAATTATATAAAAGATGAGAGAACCTGTGACAGATTTAGCCTCAGAGTGAAGACTGTGAGGAACGTGATGCTGCAGTGTGCCAGCAGAGGGCGCCAGATAGAGGTAGCAGCATGTTGAATGTAAGTCTCTCTCTCTCCCTCTCTCTCTCTGTCTCTGTCTCTGTCTCTGTCTCTCTCTCTCTCTCTCTCTCTCTCTCTCTGTCTCTCTCTCTCTCTCTCTGTCTCTGTCTCTGTCTCTGTCTCTCTCTCTCTCTCTCTCTCTCTGTCTCTCTCTCTCTGTCTCTGCCCCTCTCCCTCCCTCTCTCTCTCCCTCTTTCTCTCCCTCTCCCTCTCTGTCTCTCTTTCTCTCTGTTTCTGTCTCTCTCTCTCTCTCTCTCTCTCTGTCTCTCTCCCTCTCTCTCTCTGTCTCTGTGTTTCTGGCTCTGCCCCTCTCCCTCCCTCCCTCTCTCTCTCCCTCTTTCTCTCTGTCTGTGTTTCTGTCTCTGCCCCTCTCTCTCTCTCTCTCTCTCCCTCTTTCTCCCTCTCCCTCTCTCTCTCTCTGTCTCTCTGTTTCTGTCTCTGCCCCTCTCTCTCTCCCTCCTTCTCTCTCCCTCTATCTCTCCCTCTTTCTCTCTCTCCCTCTCCCTCTCTGTGTTTCTGTCTGCCCCTCTCTCTCTCCCTCCCCCTCTCTCTCCCTCCTCTCTCTCTCCCTCTTTCTCTCTCTCTCTGTGTTTCTGTCTCTGCCCCTCTCTCTCTCTCTCCCTCTTTCTCCCTCTCTCTCTCTCTCTCTCTGTGTTTCTGTCTCTCTGCCCCTCTCTCTCCCTCCCTCCCTCTCTCTCTCCCTCTCTCTGTTTTTGTCTCTGCCCCTCTCTCTCTCTCTCTCCCTTTCTCCATCTCCCTCTCTCTCTCTCTGTCTCTCTGTTTCTGTCTCTCTGCCCCTCTCTCTCTCCCTCCCTCTCTCTCTCCCTCTTTCTCTCCCCCTCTATCTCTCCCTCTTTCTCTCTGTCTCTCTGTGTTTCTGGCTCTCTGCCCCTCTCTCTCCCTCCTCTCTCTCTCCCTCTTTCTCTCTCTTTTGTGTTTCTGTCTCTGCCCCTCTCTCTCCCTCCCCCTCTCTCTCCCTCTTTCTCTCTCTGTCTCTGTGTTTCTGTCTCTGCCCCTCTTTCTCCCTCTCCCTCTCTCTCTCTCTCTGTCTCTCTGCCCCTCTCTCTCTCTCCCTCCCTCTCTCTCTCCCTCTTTCTCTCTCCCTCTCCCTCTCTCTCTCTGTTTCTCTTTCAATTCAATTCAATTCAAATAAGCTTTATTGGCATGAATGGTAATCAATCGTTATTGCCCAAAGCAGAACAATGAACAATTATATATATTATACGTATACACATACACATGTGCATATACACACATATACAGTACTGTGCAAATGTCTTAGGCATATGTCAAAGAAATCCATAAAGCAAAGATGCTTTCAAAACTAATGAAATGAAATGTTTCTGAATATCAATAAACAGCAGTCTACTGACACACTAATGCAGAATACAAACATCTAAGACTTCTAAGAAACGTATATAAAAAGTCTAGGGTGCCTAAGACTTTTGCACAGTACTGTACACACACACACACACACACACACACACACACACACACACACACACACACGAACATAAAATATGTAAACATTTGTAAAAGAAGGCACACTTAGATCATTTGATTCAATGCAATCTAATGTCTTGTATTAAACAGATATATATATATATATATAAAAAATAGATAAATAAAATTACAAATTACCAAGTAAATCAAAATCTAGTAACAATGGTCATAAATGTGAAATGTAACTACATAGTGTTACAATATTCAAGAAGTTCTAATTAACATTCATTTTTTCTCTAATATCATGGCAGAGTGTTGTGAGACTGAGTGTGTAAATTGTGGTTCTTCTCCAAACAGAGTTTCTCTCTCTCTCTCTCTCTCTCTCTCTCTCTCTCTCTCTCTCTGTCTCTCTGTCTCTCTCTGTCTCTCTCTCTCTCTCTCTCTCTGTCTCTCTCTCTGTCTCTCTCTCTCTCTGTCTCTCTGTCTCTCTCTGTCTCTCTCTCTCTCTCTCTCTCTCTCTCAGTTGGACTGTCCTGCCTCTCTCCTCGAGAAGAGGTTTCTGTTCTCCCAGCTGCTGGCTGTGACACCTGAACGCACCACATGAGGAACAACATGAGGAGAGCCAATCAGAACGGTGTGAGGTTGTAACCCCCCCCCCTTCTTCCGGCGGCCATTTTGGAGGTCCTCAGCTCTGAACAGCTGACTGTGATCTTCAGAGTTTTCTTCTCCTGCTGTGTTCAATACCGCCTCGTTATTTTGATGCTCGTGTCGCCATGGAAACCCAACAATAAACAGGATGTGGCGTTTCCATGTCAGCTGGATGATGATGTACTTTTTGTATTTTTGGGCCTATTTTGTCGTTCGGTGTATTTTTCTTCACCTCCTGTCAGAACCTGCTGCTCATGTCTGCCTCCTAGTGGTGATTAACAAGTAGGACATGTGGGAATTTGTACGTATTTAACTTTTCTTCTGACCAATTTTCTTTTTTGTGCATTTCCTCTTTCTATCTGGTCCTTAGATATTTTACTATTCATGATTTTACGCCTTTCCTGTGAATCACTTTGTAAACTCTGCAGTCACAGTCTGAATGTTCTGTTTCATTCTCTTCAAGCTTTCTGATCTAAATGCTTGAACTGAGTTTCTTAGTCAAATATAAACAGTGAAGTTGATCCTGTGTATGAATTTATTTCCAAAGCCTTTGTCTTTCCATCAAGGCAAAGAATCTAAAATATAAGATACTTTTGATTTGTTTGATACTTTTTTGAGTCTTTACTGTTATTCTGAAATGTGGGAAATAGTAAAAATAAAGAGAAAAGTGTTTGTGTCTGTCCCTATTCAAATGAACATTTAATGAATGAATAAATAGTATTTGAATATTCTGAATATAAACAGAATATTAATGTGCATGTGAACACAGGTCATCTGATTGGTTTTGGCTTCATGCTGCGTTCAGGGCCGATCAGGAGAACGGGACGACGCCTCCTTATTTATGGGATATTTTTATGTTTTATTTAATTATTAATTTTAAAAATCAACCATAAACCATAATATCAACACCCAGCCTGGCTCCTATTGGTCTACAGACACACCGAGGTTGATTCCTATTGGTCCAGACTGCAGGTCATCTGCTGCTGTTTGTCACCCTGACAGACTGATCTCCATTTGTTTTGTTTTATCAGAAAATTAAAAAAGTATAATGATTATTGATTATCTGAATCATGACATGTTGAAAAATGAAGTGTTTCCAACTGTTGTGTCTGACTGGAAATGTGTCTGTGAATGAAGAACAGAACAAAATGTAAAGGAAGTGAAGCAGCTGCCTGACAGAACAAAGTGACAAGAATGACTCAGTATGGAGGCAGCGGCCATCTTGGAGGACGGACTGCAGAGTGAAGTGCAGCTGATTTACTGACCACAGAAGAAGAGTTTTGGTCCTAAACCAGATCTGAAAAACAGTAAAGCAGAACTTTGGTTTAAATAAAAGTTCAGTTTAAATGAATGAAATATTAAATTAATGTAATATTTTGTTTTGGAACGAATCCCTTCATACATCGTTTTAATTCCTTCCTTTAGTCAAATTATATTTTTTAAATAGTTTACTGGCTGTAAAAGTTTCAATATATTAAAATGAAATGAATAAAAGATAAACTGAACTGTTACCACACGAGAGGAGGAGGAGCTCGTTAGTCTAATGAGCTGCTGTCTGATTGGCTGGAGTGAAAACCTGCAGACTGACCCGGGATCAGGGGGTCAAAGGTCACGGGTTTGAATCCCTCAGACCTTCACTGCATGTTGTCCAGCTGTCCAATAAAGAAATCTGAAACAGACTGAGATTATAATGATAAAATATATGACATAATTATAATTACAGCTGAAAACAGACGCTAGTTGGTCATTAATTTTAAAAAAAAGTTTGTCTGTCTCTCTCTGTCTCAAACAGACAGACTGACATTTAAAGACATTTTTAAATTAATAAAGATTAATTTATGATTTATGTTGATTTACAGCGGAAATGTAACATTTTTTATCCTGGCTTTCCTGTGGGTGAGAGACATAGACAGAGACAGAGAGAGAGAGAGAGAACAGAGAGTTGGCAGAAGATCCCGCTGTAAAAAGTGAAACCTGTCTGTCTGACAGAGAGAGAGACAGGTTTCACTTTTTACAGCGGGATCTTCACCAAACTCTCCGTTTTCTCTCTCTCTCTCTCTCTGTCTATGTCTCTCACCCACAGGAAAGCCAGGCTAAAAAATTGTACATTTCCGCTGTAAATCAACATAAATCTGATTCATAAAAACTAAAACAGCATCAGATCTCATTATGAAGATGAAAAATTAATCTTTATTAAAGTGAAAAAAGTCTGTCTGTCTGTTTGAAAGAGAGAGAGAGACTTTATTTAAACTTTATTTTTTTTCTAGTGTCTGTCTTCTGCCATAACAGCTGTAATGATCAGATTGTATTTCAGAGTAAAGGTTCAGTTTCATTCAGTGTTTCAAAATATAATTTCTTTATGTTGTGATTTGAACCTGCAGGATGTTAAAGGTTCGGGACGAGACTCCGAACCCTCTGAGCCACCGAGTCTCTGCTGAGTCCTCCAGTCTCTGCTGAGTCCTCGAGTCTCTGCCGCTCCACCTGGAGTCCGACAGGCTGCAGAGTTTCATTCTGACCAATCACAGCAGCGGCTCGTTATGCTAATTAACTCACCTGGAAGCCGCTGTAGGAATTTAACAGAGACTAAAGAGTCTGCATGAAAACTTTATTAGAGAGCGAACAGAGAGGAGGGACGAACGACAGAAACCCAGACCAGATTCAAACCCACGAAGTCCAGGTTACAGACCTGGACCTGATCCACCTGAACCACCAGGACAACCTGCTGATGGAGTGACACATAATGTCTTATAGTAACAATAACAATAACAATAACAATAATAATAATAACAATAATAATGACAATAATAATAATAATAATGATAAAACCCGATCAGGCCCGCTGACCTGAGGACAGATTTCTGTCCTTTGTTTTGTCAACAGAAGAGGGCAGAGACATTGGCTGAACGATCTGATTGGCTGAACAACAGACAGACAACAGACAGAGAGACAGACAGACAGACAGAGAGACAGACAGACAGACAGAGAGACAGACAGACAGACAGACAGACAGACAGACAGACAGACAGACAACAGACAGACAACAGACAGACGGACAACAGACAGACAAACAGACAGACAGACAGACAACAGACAGACAACAGACAGACGGACAACAGACAGACAGACAGACAGACAGAGGGACAGACAGGTCAGTGTGACCGCAGCCTCAGACTCTGGATCATCACTGCGCCCCCTATGGGCCAAAGTGTACGGACGAGTTATTGGACAAAATACAGGAAAACAAAATGAATTATGGGAAATGGAGTCTTTGTTATTATTGTAATAAAGCAACAACTTCAAAAGGCTTTAACTTCCTACAACTCAGCAGATCATCATGTGGTTTGACAGCAGTGGAACGAGAATAATAATCAACAGAAAAGAAACAATAAGAAGCACTTTGGTTTCATCTGTTTGTTCTGATAAAAAAGAAAAGTGCTGACTGGGGACTGGGAGAGAGAGAGAGGGAGAAAGAGAGAGAGAGAGGGAGGGAGGGAGAGAGAGAGAGAGGGATGGAGGGAGGGAGAGAGAGAGGGAGAGAGAGAGAGTGAGAGAGAGAGAGAGGGAGAAAGAGAGAGAGAGAGAGGAAGAGAGAGAGGGAGAAAGAGAGAGAGCGAGGAAGAGAGAGGAAGAGAGAGAGAGGAAGAGAGAGAGAGAGTGAGAGAGAGGGAGAAAGAGAGAGAGAGAGAGAGGAAGAGAGAGAGGGAGAGAGAGAGAGAGGAAGAGAGAGAGGGAGAGAGGAAGAGAGAGAGGGAGAGAGAGAGGAAGAAAGAGAGAGAGAGAGAGGGAGAGAGAGACAAAGAGATAGAGAGGGAGGGAGAGAGAGAGAGGAAGAGAGAGAGAGAGAGGGAGGGAGAGACAGAGAGAGAGAAAGGGAGAGAGAAAGACAAAGAGATAGAGAGAGAGGGAGGGAGAGAGGAAGAGAGAGAGAGAGAGAGAGAGAGGGAGGGAGAGAGACAGAGAGAGAGAAAGAGAGACAAAGAGATAGAGAGGGAGGGAGAGAGAGAGGGAGAGAGAGAGAGGAAGAGAGAGAGAGAGAGAGGGAGGGAGAGAGACAGAGAGAGAGAAAGAGAGACAAAGAGATAGAGAGAGAGGGAGGGATGGAGGGAGAGAGAGAGAGAAAGAGAGAGGAAGAGAGAGAGAGAGAGAGAGAGAGGGAGAGGGAGAGGGAGAGATTTTTTTTGAGATTTTAACAATACTTTATTAAAGGTTCATAATGTTACAAAACAACACTAATAAACAAGATATAAACCAACACAGTCAGTAAAACAAGATTCACAGAATCCAGATCATGTCAGCACTCTCCCAAAGATCAGCTCATCATCCACAACACAGCAAAGCACATCTTTATAACACCACACACTACTAAACCTTTCTAGATCCTTCATCATCCTATAATAATTGAAATCTATTTTTAAACGAGCTTTTAGCATTTTCACAAACACAAAAACAGCATCATCATCTACAGCTTTCTCCATTCTGTTTCTTCTGCTCAGATACACGGCCATCTTTGCCCTCCCCAGAATGAAATTAAAAAGCTGACATTTTTCTTTATCCTTCTGAGAGTACCTGTAGCCCAGAATGAACATGATTTTAGAAAAAACTTCCCCAAACAATCCAAAAACATCTTCCAGCATGGTAAACAGCGGCAACAGTCGACAACACTCCATGAAACAATGAAAAACAGTTTCACGATTAGTGCAGAACGGGCAATCATGGCTGACATCAGAATTAATGACAGAGACAAAAGCATTAACAGCCAGGCTGCCATGCAGAACCCTCCACTGCAGGTCAGCAGCTCTTTTGATCAATGGTGGTTTATACAGTGCTCTCCATTCAGGTCCAACACTGTCACTCAGACCCAAGTGAGCTCTCCATGGAGTGTCAGTTTTACCATTTAATTTGTCCCTGTGCAAAACTTTAACAAACATTTTATACATTGACTTTCCATTCACATCTTGAAAAGAAAACTCAGAGGAATTCCCACTTTTTAAAAAAGGTCCTGTACAGTCCTTAAAATCTGGGGAAACGTTCATTGAAGGGAAAACATCATTCTCATCAGGTTTAACAGAACCATTACAATACTGATTCAACATTGTCCGCTCACTGTCTGAGAGAGCTTCTCTCCATTTATTAAGCAACAGAGTGACAGCACGGGTCGATCTCACCTTTAAGCGTGAGGCAAGAGGAGCTGCATTGTCCATGTTTGCACCTGCAAGCTGGACTACATTTCCCAGAGTCACCAAATTAGATGCACAGAACTGCCTGAGCAGAGTCGGCCCCACCTGACAGACTGTACTGAGACGGGTCCCATATATGACCGGTTCCTGGAGCAGCCAGAACACTGAGCCGTGGTGACCCAGCCTCTCCTTTTTCAACAAGTTCCACACCTTAAACAGTCCACGATAGAATTCAGGTAGTTCCTTGATGTTAGATTGTTTTAAGTCCATCAAAAACAAAGATTTGTGCAGTCCCAGTCCACCTAGCTGACTCAAGATGGTGCGAGCCAGCGGCCTCCACACCAAATCGGTCGGACCGTACAGAAACCTTTGTAGGAACTGCAAACGGAAGGTAGCCCCCCTGCTGCTCAGGTGGATCAGACCCTGCCCTCCTTCATCTCTCGGCAGGTACAGCACACCCTGGGGCACCCAGTGCAGTCTGTCCCAGAAGAAATCGACAAGAAGAGCCTGGATCTTGGACAGCAGGTCTGGCGGGGGGTCAACACATGACAGGCGGTGCCATAAAGTGGACGATACCAAATTATTGGTGATGAGGACTCGACCTCTGTAGGACATCTTGGTTAAAATCCACTTCCACTTTGCCAAGCGACCTTTGACCTTTTCAAGAACGTTTTCCCAGTTTTTAAGAACAACAGATTGATCACCTAAAAACACTCCTAAATATTTTAGCCCCCCAGTCTTCCAAATCAACCCCCCAGGCAAACTGAGCTTCTTCTCCAGTACTCCTCCAACACTGAGAGCTTCACTTTTGTCCCAGTTAACTTTGGCTGAAGATATCAAACCAAACTGGACGACGTCCCTCACCATCATGTCAATAT
Organism: Centroberyx affinis; assembly: GCF_046629955.1. Taxonomy (NCBI): domain Eukaryota; kingdom Metazoa; phylum Chordata; class Actinopteri; order Beryciformes; family Berycidae; genus Centroberyx; species Centroberyx affinis. Next base: position 82,820 of record NW_027283843.1, read on the forward strand.
CCTGTTGACTGTTCACCAGCATCACCAAATCATCTGCATAGGCTGACAGCTTTAAAGGTGCATTACAACCTGGAACAGTCAGACCCTGAAGGTCAGATCTAAGTTTGTGCAACAAAGGCTCAATTGCTAAAGAATACAACATGCCAGAGAGGGCACAGCCTTGTCTGACTCCCCTTTGGATCTGAAAGGGAGCACTCAAACCACCATTGATTTTCAGCACACTCTGAACGTCACAATACAAAACTCTAACTTTATTAATAAAACCAGGACCAAAACCAAAGGCACTCAACGTGAGCCATAAATATTCATGCTCAACACGATCAAAAGCTTTCTCCTGATCAATTGATATGACACCAGCTTTGAGGCCAAACAGTTTACAGATTTCTAAAACATCTCGAATCAAAATAATGTTATCTGAAATCAACCTGCCAGGTACGCAGTAGGTCTGATCCTGATGAATCACTTGTTCCATCACTTTACTCAGTCTGGTTGCCAACACTTTAGAGAGGAGCTTATAATCAGTGCAGAGCAGTGACACAGGCCTCCAGTTTTTAATGAGCTGTAGGTCTCCTTTCTTAGGCAGTAAGGTAAGGACCGCCCTCCTGCAGCTCAGCGGCAGACGTCCTCCAGCAAGACTGTCACTTAGTACTGCCAGCAGATCCCCCCCCACCACCGACCAGAAAGACTTATAGAAGTCAACAGGCAGACCGTCTATCCCGGGAGCTTTCCCACTCTGCATGCTCTGCAGAGCGGCATAGAGTTCATCAGAGGAGAGAGCTGCTTCCAACTCTACATTACTCTGCTGTTCAACTTGAGGGAGACCAGTATAAAAGCTCTGAGACACCTCCTGCTCCTCTCTATGCTCACATTTAAACAGGTTACTGTAAAAACCGACAGCACACTTACAGATTGCAGTATGGTCAGTCAGCACCTGTCCAGTGTCAGATTTTAAGCTGTGAATGAACCTCTTCTGTCCATTCTTACGCTCCAGACCAAAGAAAAAGTGTGATGGGACATCCATCTGGGCTACATTTTGAAAGCGGGACCTGACCAGAGCCCCCTGAGCCGAAACACCCAGCAGGTTGGTTAAAACAGACTTTTTAACTACAAGTGTCTCAGTGTGGCGTGGGTCTCCTGTGGCTTCAGCTAAGTCCTGGAGCTCCTCCATTTCAGACTCCAAAGTTTTCACTGAGCTCACTAAGGTTTTTGTAACGTTCCGAGTGTACTGTTGACAGAATTGTCTTATTTGGACTTTCCCAATATCCCACCACTGTTGTAAAGACACAAAATCAGATTTGATACTTTGGTGGTTTTTCCAAAAAAAGACAAAAGATTCTTTGAAGTTTTTATCTTCTAATAAAGCTGTATTAAAATGCCAATAAGCACTATTAGGTTTTACACATTTTATAAAGACAGAAGCTGTCACAAGTGAGTGATCTGAAAAACCAACAGGGCAGATGGAACAACTCTTAAAAACATTAAAATGATGTTTAAAACAATAAAAACGGTCAAGCCTGGCCATAGACAGTAAGTTATCTTTAACATGTGTCCAAGTGTATTGCCTCTGTTTATTATGAAATCTCCTCCACACATCACACAGCTCCTGAGCCTCAGAGAGATGAAGCAGACGACTGCGAGAGGCAGCGTGAGGCTCTGCATGGTTCCTGTCTAACCTGCTGTCCTCAGTACAGTTAAAATCTCCACCAACAAATAAATATTCTTCAGTGTTACATTTCCCAATCACTTCATTTAAAACATCTAGAAAGACTAATCTCTCCACTCCCACAACTGGTGCATAGATATTAATAAACACCATTTTTACATTTTCATACACTGCTCTTACTTTTAACAGACGGCCTTTAATGACTTCTTCAGATTCTACAGATTGAGGAATAAAATTCCTGGAAAAAAGAATTCCAACCCCACAACTATTACTGGTTTTGTGACTTAAAAAGGTTTCACCAGTCCATTCTCTCTTCCAGTCAACCTCATTATCAGCAGTACTGTGTGTCTCTTGTACAAAAAACACATCTAACTTTTTAAGAGAACACAGCTTGAAGAGAGAGGCCCTTTTCCCATCATCCCTTGCTCCATTTAGGTTCAAGCTGCCTATTCTTATGTCCCCCATAATACAGAAAAAAAATTGTGAAACAAAAACAAACAAACAAAATAAGAATAAAATGAAAAATCTACAAGACTTATTCATCATCTTCTAACTGCTTTTTGACCTTTTGAACTAACTTTTTAAGACGATAAGTCTCTGGGTCAGTGAACGCTTTCTCCCCCAAACCACCAGGACTTCTCAGAAAAGTCTTCACTGAATCAAGGAAGAGTTGTAAATCAGGGAACACTTTCTCAACTTTAACATTTCTGGCTCCCTTAGTGTCCTGTAGGAAATTCTTAATACTCATTAAAGAGTAGCCACTGATTTTGTGAGCCCACGTCTGTGAGGAAGCTAGAGACTCTTCATCACTCTCCTCATCAGCTTCACTCTCATCTGACTGCAGACTCTGACTCTGAGGAGAAACTTTTATCACTTTACTAGAAGACTGACACACATCCTCAGTTTTCCTCTTCTTATCCCTGTCTTTAGAAGAGTCTTCGTCTACCAACATCCCTCTTTCCTCCTCCAGAACACATTCTGCTTCCTTTGATTCAGTCTGTGTGTCCACTGTGTCACAGTTAATACTGTTACTGTGTGACTGTTCAGTCATCTCCACTACAGCACCTGAACCAGCAACCAGACCAGCAGCATCTGAACCACTAGCACCTGAACCACTAGCATCTAAACCAGCAGCACCTGAACCAGCAGCACCTGAACCAGCAACACCTGAACCACCAGCATCTGAACCAGCAGCACCTGAACCACCAGCATCTGAACCACCAGCATCTGAACCACTAGCACCTGAACCACCAGCATCTGGACCACCAGCACCTGAAACAGCAGCACCTGAACCAGCAGCACCTGAACCACCAGCATCTGAACCAGCAGCACCTGAACCACCAGCATCTGAACCACCAGCATCTGAACCAGCAGCACCTGAACCACCAGCATCTGAACCACCAGCATCTGAACCAGCAGCACCTGAAACAGCAGCACCTGAAACAGCAGCACCCGGACCAGCAGAAACCGGACCAGCAGCACTTGAAACAGCCTGAAGCTCAGCTTCAGTCTGTTGTGAACTCTGTGTATTTTCACCATTATTTGCCTCAGCAGTTAGTTTCTCTGGACAGGAACGGATCAGGTGACCCTCCATTCCACAACCAAAACATTTCATTTTCTCTGAGGAAGCATAAACAATGTAGTCAAAATTATCTACTCTGAACTTCAGACTCAAATTCAACTCCTCAGTGTTGTTCTTCAGAATCATAAAGACATGAAGCCTTCTGAAGGAAACAACATGTTTGAGATGCGGAGATTTACAGCCCAGAGGAATCCGTTTAATTGGAGACATTAACTGACCGAGTCTCGCCAATTCTCTCTGCAATATTTCATTGCTAATGAACGGAGGGACTTTAGACAAAATGATCTTTTTGGCCGGATTAACCAGCGGCACCACCTGAACAAAGGTGTCTTTGATCACCACACCTTGCTCAACAACCACGTTAACTTTATCAACACTGTCCAGAAAAATAACGACTCCATTATTCATTCTAGACGCGGACTTTACACTGTCATAACCGACAATTTCACCGATCGCTAAACTGCAGTTTTCCACAGAGCAATCGACAGTCGGACAGAGTTTAACTCCATGTCGGCGTGTGAGCTTCTCCAGCCCCTCGCCTCCGACTCCACGAGTCTGCATGACTCCCAGCCGAGTCCGGCCGGACCCGACCGCTCAAACTAAACCACAGAAACACACTACGAAGATAAAACTATCAAAATACAACACCAAAGATAATCAACAAAAGGTAGAAAAGATAGAAAAGATAGAAAACACACACACGCTCGAACGCGCACCCACTCACCGTCTTCCACTCCCAGCATTCACTCAGAGAGAGAGAGAGAGAGAGGGAGAGAGACAGAGAGAGAGACAGACAGACATATACACATATATATACATATATACACACATACATACATCACATACCGTACAATAAACAATTCAAGTGAAAGTGCTCCAGTCTCTTTCACTTAAAAGTGACACCAAACACTAACTCCTCCTCCTCCACTGAACAGATGACATCATTGTAACACCACTGCTGAACAAAAGAATCCAAACTTTTCATTTCTTTATGAAACCTGAAATCTATCCAAACCCTCGCTCTGACCAGAGAGACAAACACACTGACCAAATCCTGAAACACTTCTTTATAATTTTGTTTCTTCTTGTAAGATATAAAGCCATCTTCGCTTCACCCAAAAGAAAATGTAACAATTGCCACTTAGCAGCATTAGTTCTCCTGTAACCAGCCCCAAATATAAAAACAACTTTAGACCATTTCTCTTTGAAAAACAAGAACAAGGTCTCTAAGGTACTAAATAAATCCTCAAACCTTCTACACTCTAAGAAACAATGGAAAATAGTTTCCACCCTTCCACAGAAAGGACATTCATTTGAAACAGTGGGATTCATTACAGATATGAAAGCGTTAACAGCCACAGCTCCATGGAGAATTCTCCACTGCAAGTCACCAGTTCCTTTCTTTGAGGGAAGTTTATACAAAACTCTCCACCCGGGTTTATCTGCACAGGTTACCCCCAAACTCCTTCTCCACACTGAGTCTTCTTTTCCATTTAACTTGCTTTTGTTGAGAGCTTTAACACAACACTTATACAACACCTTGCCATTTACAGTATATAAATCAACACCATCTTTTTCCTGTTTTACATCCAGCAAAAGTCCAGAACAGCCATTCAAATCAGGGTAAAGCTCCAACTCTGGGAAAGGGTCCTCTTCATCCGGGGTTTCCTCCCCCTCACTGTAAATCCTCAACAGTTCAAATTCTTCCTCAGTCAGTTTTTCAGACCATCGTTTTAAGATGTACTTCATGTAGCGGACCGACCTCAGACCCAGCAGATCAGCTGCAGCATGTGTATCCATTAAACTTGGTCCAGCTGCATCTACTAATGTCTTAAGAGTAACCACTGCAGTGGTACACAGTGTGTGGGTGAGGCTTGGTGTTGAGCTGTCCTGTATGTCCATCCTGGCCCCACCAACAAGAGGTTCTTCCAACAACCAGTATATGGAATCAGCAGACTCAAACATTTTCCACTTAAAAAGTTTCCATGCTTTAAAAACCCCTTTGTAAAATGGAGACAGTTCAGACAAATTAAAAAAAATTAACATCCATTAAAAACAAAGTAGCATCAATTCCAAGCCCATTTACTCTCCTCAAAATAGAACTCGCAACATCCTTCCAAACCAGATATTTACATCCAGTTGTGAGATATTTCTGTATAAACTGGACACGAAAAGTTGCCATTCTACTTTCAATATGAACCAAACCTTGCCCCCCTTCTTCCTTAGGCAGAAAAAGAACAGCTTGAGGTACCCAGTGTAAACTGTCCCAAAAAAAATCTACTGAAATTGCTTGCAACTTTTTAATTAAACCACTAGGTGGCTCCATACAAGCTCAGCGATGCCACAATGTAGAGGCCACCAGATTATTAATCACTAAAGTTCTGCCTCTATAAGACATTTTTGGCAACAACCATTTCCATTTATTTACTTTTCCTTGTACTTTTTCTGTTACACCTTCCCAATTCTTGCTCACTGTTATTTCATCACCCAGGTAAATACCCAAATATTTGATGCGACCTTTCTTCCATACTAAACCCCCCGGTAAATTTGGGAGACCAGCAGGCCACCTCCCCACTGCCAAGGCTTCACTCTTTTTCCAATTTACTTTTGCCATTGTTAAACTTCCAAAATCATTAACACTTTTTCCTAGATCATCAACATCTTTTTGATTGGTGACCAGGACTAAAACATCATCCGCATATGCAGACAGAATATGTGTTGTGCTAAAACCTGGTAGGACCAGACCAGTAACACCAGACCGTATTCTATGCAGCAGAGGTTCAATAGACAGAGCGTATAACATTCCCGACAGAGAACAACCTTGTCGGACCCCTCTCTCTACTTTAAACGGAGCACTCAGTCCTCCATTGATCTTCAGCACACTCTCAATGTCTTGGTACAAAACCTTGATCATAGCTATAAGACCTGGGTTGAGACCAAACCGCTCCAAGATCCTCCAAAGGTAGAGGTGCTCAACCCTGTCAAAAGCTTTTTCTTGGTCTAACGAAATGAGACCAACATCCAAGCCCAGTGAACTAGAGACGTCCAAAACATCCCTAATTAAAGACACGTTGTCTACAATAGACCTACCAGGCACACAGTAGGTTTGGTCTTGATGAATGACTTGGTCCAGCACCTCCCTGAGCCTGTTAGCCAGAGCTTTCCACAGGATCTTATAGTCCGTGCAGAGGAGAGAAACCGGCCGCCAGTTCTTAATGTCCTGTAGATCTCCTTTTTTTGGCAACAGAGCTATCACAGCTCTCCTGCAACTTAACGGCAAAGACGTTTCATTGAAGCTTTCATTCAACACTGCCAACACATCTTCACCCAACTCCTCCCAGAAAGCTTTACAAAAATCAACTGACAGCCCGTCAATGCCAGGGGCTTTGCCCCCCTCCATGCCCTGCAGAGCAGTATGCAACTCAGCCAGTCTCAGGGGTTCCCCAAGACCAGGATTCTCTTCAGCAGAGATCTGTGGAAGTCCATCACAAAACGAATCAAACAGCAGTTCATTTTCTTTGTATTCACTCTTGTACAGTTCAGAGTAGAACTTCACTGCTGTATGCCGAATCTCTCCAGCCTCTGTTATCTCCTGTCCTTCAGCCGAGCGTAAGGTGTGTAGAAACCTGCTCTGCCCGTTTCTTTTCTCCAGGCCAAAAAAGAAACTGGAAGGTGCATCCATAAGATTAGCACTCTGAAACCTTGACCGAACCAAGGCTCCCTGCGCTTTTATGCCTAGTAGGTCTTCAAGCATACTTTTTTTTAGATTTGAGGACTTCAAAATGTCCTCGATTTCCTGTGGACTCAAAAACACTTTGAAGTTCCACCATCTCAATCTCTAGATCACTCATTGATCGTGTAATGTCCCGTGTGACATTGAGAGTGTACTGCTGACATAGCTGCTTCATTTTTACTTTTCCACAATCCCACCACTGC
>NW_027283843.1:95000-170000 GCF_046629955.1 Centroberyx affinis
AAACAAGTAAAGGCCACTACATTATAGATGTTGAGCAAGCAGAATTGAAGTACTGCCTGTGCCCCCAGCACTCCATTCACACCCTTAATTTATATAATATATAAACAATCTGTCACGGTACTAAATCGCTTTAGGGTGCGACCACACCTAGAGTTTGTTTTCTTTGCTCTGTATCATGCCAGAAAAAAATACATTGAAAGTCAAAACAAAATTAATTCTGGTGCGCTGAAATCAGCAAATACATTGTAGATATTATACTTAATTATTTATTTTATTTTATTTATTTGTTTATTTTGATAGGGACAGAGCACGTTAATGAACATCAGCATAAAAATACACGATGTAAACATGCCAGAGTTAGCAAAAATGCTAATTTACATCCGTAGTCCCTAGGCAGGTAGCAAAAACAGTAACATTACAAGTTACAAAATACAAATATACAAGTAGAAATAGACAAAATACACTGAACAACACATGAGGTTAAAAGTGATCACAGTTCTGGTCTGCCTTGAGCCATTGTTTTAGATGGGTCTTAAAAGTGGGACATGTAGGGCACTCCCGTATTGTAAGTGGGAGGCCATTCCAAATTTTACTTCCCTTTACTGAGAGCACAGTTTGTGCAAATGTGGTGCGCCTATGTGGCTCCTCGCAGTCCCTCTAGTGGCCCTGGTGCCAGTGCTGCTGTCAGCCCTCTGTTGTATGAATTCATTTAAAGGAGGTGGGGCAAGCCCATGCAAAGCCTGGTACATAAAACAAGCATATTTGAAATTTTTGAAATTCTCAAAGATCAACAAATTATATTTTTCCAGAATGTTACAATGATGAAATGAAAGTGTTTTTTTTTATCAAAAACCTTTATGGTTATACTGTATACTATATATACTATATATTATACTACCCTAAGCGCTCATGCCCCAGTAAATGAGGTCTAACGATGCCCCTCACGCTGACAGTGTGCTAATAACACAAACTCAAACCTTCAGGCAGATGAGCCTCCAGTGGCTTGTGCCCAGATCTCAGTCCAAATGAGGATCTTTAGGTTGTTCTGTTGGCAAAAGCAGACACGGGGAATCACAGGTATGTTTTTAGGGGTTTTTATTTACCCAAAATATTTACAATTTAAGAGTAACAAAAACCAATGATAACATTCAGGAAAAAAAAAAAATATATATAATCTGGCCAAAACAACTGAGGTCAACTTAATTAGACCTTAATTACAGCTTAACCTTAACCAGCTTGACCTGCTATAAATGAGACATGAGGGAACATATATAGTGGCTAGCCAAACTAAAATGATACATGAGAGCAGAAAAACTAACAGACAACAAATTAGGCATTTACACATTCAACTATCTACATGAATGAATGAATGAATTTCTTTATTTGAACAGGGACAAAGTACAAAGAACATTAACCTTATAAAACAAGGAGAGATGTAATGTACCAGGTTTTAGCAAATTGCTATTTTCCGCCCGTAGTCCCTGGGCAGGTAAGTAAAATAATAAAATTGTACGAAAATTACACATTAAAAGAGTACAAAAATATCATGGTAATCAATAAGAGTATACAAACACAATCATCCCCACATCCCCAAACCTGACACAAACCCCCACCCCCACCCCCACCCCCTCACCACCAACAACACTAATTTACAAATGTGTACAGCTTTGCTGTGTAAGTATCCACTGTTTTGTTAGACGGGAAAAGGTTTGCAGATTTGTTGTTGTTATTAGTTCTGTTGGAAGACTGTTCCACTGTTTTATGGCCATAAAGGTGAAAGATGATTGGCCAAGAGAGGTCTTGCGTTGTGGAATTCTGCACTCCCCCCGAGTGGTTGACCTAGTGGCTCGTGTTGTTTTTTCTGAGCTGAGTATGACAAAGTTCCTCAAGGGGGGAGGAGCAGCATTATGAATGATCTTAAAAATTAAGCAAACATTTGAGTGCACAATCAAATTTTCAAAATTTAACATATTGTATTTCGTGAGTATATGACAGTGGTGATATTGACGTGTTTTTTTATCATGAGTTTTAAGGGCGCTTTTATATAATGACTCAAGTGGTCTTAATGCTGTTTTTCCTGCCTGAGACCAACTCGTCATACAGTACGAAAAGTGTGAAAGAATCATTGCATTTAAATAAGTATTCGATGCCTCAACTGTAAGGGAGTTTCTTATATGTCTAAAAGTTGCAAGGGTAAATTTCAGTGTGTTTCCCAGTTTTTTGATATGCTTTCTGAAATTAAGAGTTTGATCAAGAGTGACACCCAAGTATTTAAATTCATCCACATTTTTAATTTTTTGTCCATTTATGTAGATGTCAGGGCAATCTCTCAGTTTGTTTCTATTGGTAAAGTACATAGTTACAGTCTTTCCAACATTTAAAGTGAGACAGGAGTCATTTAACCATTTAGCAACATTTTCCATTTCCTTTGTTAATTTTGTGGCAACTTCTATTGCATTTTTCCCATGGATGTATAGCACAGTGTCATCTGCATACATCACAATTTCAGCATCATTGCAAACAGATGGGAGATCATTAATGTATATACTAAAAAGCAGTGGTCCTAGAATCGAGCCTTGTGGCACTCCCATGGTGCAAGCTTTTAGGGGTGATAATTTATTGTTTATCCGCACACACTGTTGACGGCCATTTAGGTATGATTTAATCCAATTTTGTGTAGTTATGGAAAGGTTGTAGTTAGCCAGTTTGTTGAATAATATTCAACATTAACAAACTAATATTGGTTAAACAAACAACAACCAACATCGAATAAATACAAAAACTCTATATAATTTTACCAGGAACATAGTTACGTAGTTACCCGCCCACATAGTTACCCCCCCCCCCCCCCCCCCCAAGATGGTGAGTAAATGGACTCTCCCGAAACTCCGTCCTTTGACAGCAGAGGAAACATATAAAGAAAGAAACTGGTAACATAACAGAATTATAAGAGAATACAGCCGTACAATGTCAAACCAAAATGCGTGCACTCAATTTAGATAACACTCGTATGTGTTGTCATTATGTGATTTAACTGTGTGTGTGTGTGTGTGTTATTACTAATGAGCCGAAAAGAATAGGGAAAATGTAGTGCAGGCTTAACTTAAATTTAATGTGTGGTGGGAGATGCTGCCCTCACACCGGTATTAGCTAAGTGTATCTAATGAAGTTGGTACATATATACTGTATACAGTACATATATATTGTTACATACATATATACCAAAACATATAAAATATATATAATATAATAATCATTGTGTAATCAATGGTCAATATTTTGTATTGACTATGAATGTGCCGTTTGGGCAGAAAGAGAGAGACCTGAGCCTCCTCTTTAGGAAAAGTCTACTCTGCCTTCTCTTGTACAGTGCCTCCATGTTGTCATTCCAGTCCAGTTTGTTGTTGATATGCAACCCAAGGTACTCGTAATGTAAGAAAGCCCGTCAGCGACACCTAGCGTCATGAAAGAGTATTACTCCCCTATGTCGAACTTTGCTGCATCAGCCGGTTACTGTGTACCCGAGGAGTCATTCATGGACAGTTCTTCCTCTTTACTTTCTATTGCTGATTGTGCGTTCATGAGTACTATGTGAGTATTGGAAATCACTTTTATGTTTGCTCTCGCAGTACTATCTGTTAATTGTGTAATTTGTTTAAAACTGGAAATCCACTACCATCTCTTTTGTTGTACTGAGGCTGAGCTGCAGATGGCTCTCCTTTCACTCTCTGCCAGACTCCTCATTGCTTTCACTGATGCATCCCACAATAGAGGAGTCATCAGTACTTCTGGAGGTGGCATAACCCAGTTGAATCAGAAATCCAAGGTGTAGAGGGTGAACAATAAAGGGGACAGAGAAATGCCCTGCTACTCCACAGCATGTCTGACATATTGCTCTGGATATGGATGAACTGCGGCCTAAGGATTTTTCCTGCATCTAGTTGAATCCGTGCCTCAAAGAATTTAGGCTGCTCTGGTACTATCTAAGTGTACTGAATAAAGTTGGTACTGAGTGTATCTACAGTGTAACATGTATACTGTTACTCTTCCCTCTCTGTCATGCCAACTACTCAGTTGGTAGATTCTTCGGATTTTGATAGCTGCCAACCTCATAGTGATGAGCTCTTCCCAAGTGTAAGACAGCATAATTTCTTTTCCAAGTCTGTTTGTAAGGTCAGAGAAGTGATAAAAGTACCAAACAAGTAAACAAAAAAGAGGACAATAATTGAACCCTAGGCCAATTTTGTAGATTTGCTGCCATCTAATGGTTAAAAGTGTGCTATTGCAATTGCCATCTGCTATTGGCTGATCTTTGGTGCCAGGTGATGTCACCACCTGGCGTGCTCAATAGAGTAGAATTGCCTGAGCAAGCTAGTTACCGATATCAAAGAGGCTAGTTGCCGATATCAAAGCGGATTCGCAACGATGGGATTCTCCCTTTCTCTAGGATTCGGACCATAAAGATGAACGTCTTACCAAGGCTTCTATTTCTTTTTCAGTGTCTGCCAATTTTTTTTTTTTTACCAAAATCGTTTTTCAAAAGGTTGGATAGGTCAGTTTGGGCAGGCAAGTCCCCAAGGGCATGCAGAGCAATTCTTCAGAGACGTAACAAAGACGGAGGCTTATCTCTACCTAACTTGCTATTTTATTACTGGGCAGCCAACCTTCAGAAATTGCATTTCTGGTATGGCTCTTCTTACACTGATTGGTGTTTAATGGAAGCTCACAGCTGTCATGCAACCTCTCTGGCTGCTCTGCTTTGTGCCCCCCTTGCCTCTTGTCCCTCCAAATATACTTCAAACCCAATTGTTCTATCATCTCTAAAAATTTGGAAACAATTCAGACATTTAATTTCAAACTCACCACTTCTTCTCCCTGTAGCCCCATCCGTAATAACCACTTGTTTGTTCCCTCTAAACTTGACACAGCTTTTGCATTGTGGGAAAGGAAAGTTATAGTTGATTTCAAAGACTTATTTCTTGGTAAAACATTTGCTAACTTTGATGATCTTCGCAAAAAATTTGACCTACCACAATCTAGTTTGTTTCGGTACTTTCAAGCACGAGATTATGCTCGTACACACTTTGCCTCATTCCCTCTGTTGCCTGCTGGTTCCCTGATAGACAAAATCTTCTCACTCTCCAAGTCAAGTATGATATCAATCCTTTATGATCTCATTATATCTTCTGGGACTCCCTCTCTTTCTGTGACTAGGGATAGCTGGGAGGGAGAACTTGGGCTTGACCTTGCGGATGAATGGTGGGAGACAGCTCTCGATAGGGTAAACTCTACGTCTTCATGTGCTTGCCTAACTTTGATTCAGTTCAAGGTCTTGCACAGAATACATTTTACCAAAGCCAAACTCTGTAAACTCTGTCCAGGCACGAGTGATACATGTGATAGGTGCTCTTTATCAATTGCTGATCATACTCACATGTTTTACTCCTGTTCAAAATTAGCTGGGTTTTGGTCTGTCTTTTTTGATACTTTGTCTAAAGCTCTCAATATTACACTTGAACCCAGTCCTTTGACTGCTATCGTCGGCGTGCCCGAGGATTTGACTGGTCTGACTAAAAGAGAGCGTGATGTCATAGCCTTTGCTTCACTTATAGCCAGTGGTGGAAGAAGTACTCTGATCCTTTACTTAGTAAAAGTACCAATACAGCAATTTAAAAATACTCCATTACAAGTAAAAGTCCTGCATGAAAAATCCTACTTAAGTAAAAGTACATAAGTATTAGCAGCAAAATGTAGTTAAAGTATTAAAGTAAAAGTAGTGGTTTGGTCCCTCTGACTGATATTTTATTATATATGACATCATTAGATTATTAATACTGAAGCATCAGTGTGTAAGCAGCAAGCTAGTTTAGTCCAGTGGTTCCCAACCTAGGGGTCGGGCCCCTCCAAAGGGTCACCAGATAAATCTGAGGGGTCGTGAGATGATTAATGGGAGAGGAAATAAGAAAAAACAAAGTTCTGATCCACAAATCTGTTTTCAGTTTTTGGACATTTTCCCTAATCTTTGATTTTTGCTGAAATATTGGATCATTTGAACATTTATTGAAATGAAACCATGTGAGGTTTAGAGGGAAAAATCACTATTTGGTGGAGCTGTTAACAACTCATAGACATCTGAAATGTGACCCGACTACACACTGCTTTTTGTAAGACGTCAAAAGCCAAAAAGGTTGGAAACCACTGGTTTCATCTTTAACAATGTGTTGTATTTTAAAAGCTTGTTTTATTATCCATTGTGTCAAATCTCCATCTGAAAAGTAACTAAAGCTGTCAAATAAATGTAGTGGAGTAGAAAGTACAATATTTCCCTCTGAAATGTAGTGGAGTGGAAGTATAAAGTAGCATCAAATGGAAATACTCAAGTAAAGTACAAGTATCTCAAAATTGTACTTAAGTACAGTACTTGAGTAAATGTACTTAGTTACTTTCCACCACTGCTTATAGCCCATAGACACATATTACTTCCACCCTCTGCATCTTCCTGGTTGGAAGATTTGATGTCTTTTCTTCATTTAGAAGAAGTGAAATACACCTTAAGAGGCTCAACTGACAATTTCCATAAGAGATGGAATTCTGTACTTACTTATATCAATTCACTCACTTCCCTGGATTGTGATTGATAAGTCTGTATATATAATCCATTGTGCAGTGGAGCAATGTGTGATGAGCATCAAGCAATTGTATATGTGTTAATCTTATTTTATTTTACTCCATTTTAATTATTTTTTTGGTTTCTTTTTGTTTGTTTTTGTCTTGTTGTTTCTGTACTCTCTCTGAAAAAGAAAATGGATCACATGTTTTTATGATGGCTACTACGGTATTGTTTTTGATATTATGTTTTCCAATAAAAATACTTTGCCTGAGCTGGAACATTTCATCTAAGTACAACAATAATGCACGTGGCATGCTCTATTCTGTATCTGCACTGTCAGTTTTCATATTTTAACCATTTATGTTCAAACGAATGATGAAGGTATCTTCTGAAATAATGATGTTTTTACCAGGCCATGGTCAAGTACTTTGTGGGCATTTGTGTGCCAGACTCCTGTGGGGAAGAGGAGGTGCAAATGCTGGTGGTGCACGGTCAGTGAAGTTCAAGTTTTCTTCTTTCATTGGACCTAACTGATCCATTACAGTATCATCTGATTAGACCAATATTTTTCCTTATACCTTTGACTTGTCTCATTATTTCCCAGAGAGATTCCAGCTGGGTCAGACATCCCTCATTCCTTCTTTTCCTCCCAGCCTGGTCCCTCAGTCCACTCAAAGGATTCTCACGGTCCGCTGTTTGTCCAACAACACCACCGCAGACGCCACAGCCATCATCTGCCTGTGAGTATATGATTAGATTTCAGTAGTCTCGCCTTATTTCTTTACCTCCTCCTGTCCTATGTCCATGTGTAGCTGTTACTGTACACTGGACTGGAGAAGTGACTCTTTTCAAGTGCAGGTCTTCATGTCAGAACTATTTTTCTTTAAAAATCACTGGCCAATCCTCACCTACCCTAGACGCCCCTTTTCCCTCAGGTTTGTGTGTTGTGTAATCGTGGCGATTCCTCTCGCGGCGACCCTGTTTACAGCCGTAATAAGATGGAAGCGCCAAAGAGAGGTCAGTCCAAGAGCAGAGTCTTCTTCTTTGAACACCGGTCTGAACCTTAATGGGACTTGGATGCCCAGTGGCTCCTCTAGTGGAGCGAATAAGACCTACACTGCCCGACAGCAGAGTGAAATGGACCAAAGCAACTCAGCAGAAGACAGTGGTAAGTACCGTTTGTGCACTGTGTGCGGTTGCAGGTATTTGATAGTCAGTCATATAGAATCAACATAACAGTACAGAATTGTATCGTCAGCATAGAGATGTACACTGACTGGACAAAACGTTAGGGTGACCTGCTGTTTGTATGAAATAGGCTGAGCAGGTGAATCCAGGTGAAAGCTGTGGATCCTTGTTGATTTCACTGATTAAATCCACTTCAGTCATGAAGGGGAGATGGAGGTGAGGATTACAGAGGGTTTTTAGTCCTCTTGGCAATCAAGACATTGATTGTGCACAATGGGATGCAACTCAACAGCAGGAAAGAGTTCCTAATATTTTGTACACATGACCAGTATTTATGGATAATAGAATGTTATTAGTGAATATAGTGAACAACACTACCAGGACCTAATATTGAACCTTGGGCAACACCTTTAGTTATGTTCAAAAACTGTGATCGTAGATCACCCAACACTACACATTGAGATGTAGTTTTGAAACCATCCACAGGTAATAGGATAAAAGCCAATTAATGAAAGACTCTAAGGGAATTGAACTTTATTGACCTTTATTTAACCCAAACAACAGAAGCATACAAAAATAAATGTATTCGTGCAAAAGCACACAAAACATACGAATGCTTGCACAAACGCGTACAAATGCAACTGTAGTATTTAATATCAAGGAATTATTGTTAATGGATTAAGCACAATTAAAAGCAAGAGCAAGTTGTTTTAAGATGAGCAAGTAGAGATGTCCTAAAAATGTGTAGAGAAGTAATGGATCTAAGAGAACAGGCTATTCCAATTAGATGGGGCTTTGAATTTAAAGGCCAAATGCCCAATTTCTTGAGAAATTTTGGTCATTTTGATCAACTGTATCAAAAGTTTCACAGACATCTACCAAAAAAGCAGCTCAATGCTGATTACTATCCAAAGCAGTCATAATGTTGTTAACAACCACTGAAGTAGCAGAGATGTACTATGTTCAGTCCTAAATCCAGATTGATGAATAGGAGGAGAGCGCCAAGCACGGAAGGCCTTAAAGCAATATTCCACTTACACCCGGATTCCACCGGAGGCGGCTGTGACCCGGCCGCTGGAGCTGACCGCGGCCGCTCTAGACGATGCTTGTGATTCCACCAGACGCACCGCGGCGCGTTTCAGAAGCGGCTCTCCGCTCTGCTCCCCTAAAAATACGCGCCTAGTCTATTTATGAAGGAAGCTGCGTCGAGCCGCACAGAGCAGATCGAGCTGGGCGGGAAGTCAGACACAGGAACGGTAGAGCATCCGGTCAATTTTCAAAATAAAACACTCTGTGCAGACTCCTGATCGTGTATCACATCACTACATCAACGTCATAACCGGTGGCACCAGGCCAGAAGTCAACAGGTCAGAGAAAAAAAAAAAGTCAACAGGTCAGAGGATTTCAACCATGGACGACGAGAGGTTCATCTTGGAAGTTGAAAAACAAAGTGTGTTATACGACATCACAGATCCTTTTTACAAGGACAACACCAAAAAGGACAAGGTGTGGAGGATAATTGCCGAAGTTTTGGGAGTGGATGGTGAGTATAACCTAGTAATTGGCTACCATATAAATGCGTGATTTTTCCCTAATGAATGCGACTTGTACTGTCAAGTACTTGGAAAGAGCCATTCAGTAGTTATCCATCTTGAAAACCCATAAAAAAAAACTTTAGTAACCTTGCATATCGGAGGACAGGGCCTGTGAGATATTATTTGCTATATTAAGAAATAATTAAATTTTGTACAGATGCTTTTCAGGTAGTTTATGTAATCTTCTATTCTATTCTTTAATTCTTTTATTCATCTGTCTCTCTTCTTTGTTTCAGTTGACGTTTGCAAGGCGAGATGGAAAGCATTAAGGGATGCTTTTGTGAAAAACAGAAAAAAAGTGGATCAGCAGATGGCACTCAAAAGGACTGGAAGTATGCAGAAATAATGTCCTTCCTTTTGCCCCACTTACAGCAAAGAAGGTCTGTATGAAAATATTTAAACATATGTAATTTTCATGAAATTATTGAAGTCTTAACCAATGTGATAACAGTATTGATGACTATATATACTTTCATGGTGTATTGCAAAGTTGGTGAGAGATTATAAATTAAAATTATGACGTTCCTATGCAAATTATTCCTATGGCATGAAGGAATCGCAAGGAGTAATTTTTCTTTTTTTTCCATTTTGTTTTTGCTGTTTGTTTTTATATAAATGGTAAATGGACTGCATTTATATAGCGCTTTTATCCAAAGCGCTTTACAATGCCAACATTCACCCATTCATACACCGATGGTGGCAAGCTACCACGCAGGGTGCTGGCACAACCATCGGGAGCAATTTGGGGTTCAGTATCTTGCCCAAGGACACTTCCACATGCGAACTGGAGGAGCCGGGGATCGAACCACCAACCTTCTGATTAGTGGACGACCCGCTCTACCTCCTGAGCCACAGCCACCCCCGTAGTTCAAGAAGCAACTTGAGCAATACACCCACAATGGATGTGGAAGACATGAAGAGATCTGGTACCCCACTTTCACTATCTGGATCTGAGGAACTACCCAGTTGCAGTACAACCGGTATTTTACAGTAACTACAGAGGCCCATATCTGGATCTCCTGCCCCATCACTTTCCACACCCACAACCTCCGGGGAGAGGGAAAGGCCCTCTAGGTTGCACCCCAGGGAGCAGATGTCCAGACCAGCAGTAGAACAACGTGCTACAAAGGACACAAGGAAGAGGCCACAGACCACAGACATTGGGGAGCATCTGATGTCCATTCTTCAAGAGCCAATTCCCAAACCACATATGCCAGATGATGAACTTGATGAATGCTACCACTTTGTACTAAGCCTTGTGCCAATGTTGCACAGACTGCAAGAACAGGAGGCAACAAGCCAAAATAACCGTTTTGAACACTTTACACAACCTTGAAAAAGGCACAGCCCAACTCCACCAAACTACTGTCCCCCCACAACATACAGCTGGTTGGCAACCCATTCACCCTCCACCACACACACCCCAACCTCCCTCCACTCAGGAATTCACAGGGCACTTCAGTCACACCTCCAGGCCAGTAGGCTTTTGGCCAATTCCCCATCCCCACAAAACATCACAACACCGACAGGGCCATACACACAAATGCTGTCCTCCAGCAGTGACCCACAATTGGAAGATAGCAGCACTGGGGGGTCTTACTACACAGACCTGTAGTACAGAGCTAAACTAGCTAAATTGTAAATAGTTAGTGGTTTTAAAAATGTGAAGGTGTGAATTTGTTTTGAAAATGCCTCTTGTTGACGTTTTCTATTTAGTAAAAATATGTATATTTTTTTAAATCTAAATTTTGTTATATTTCCACAGAGGCTTTAGAAAGTTATTTACTATATGTGTTATTTTGCAATGTTATTATTATTATTTTTTTGTTCTGTGGTTGAGAATTTTGTATATTAAAAAGTTTCTTAAGCTTGTGGTGTGATTTCTTGTCACTTACCTCAGTCCAACAGCCAGTCTCTGCTTGGGTTCTATGGAAGCTCTGTAATTTGTTGATTGTCTGGTCAGTTCAGGGCCAATGAGGGACAGAAGTTCATCCATCTGCTCGGCACTCATCCGAAAATATTGATGATGGCGTTGGCTGTCCAGCCTCAGCTCAGCCACAAGGTGATAAAAATCCCGTTGTTGTCTCCTTCGCTGGTTGAGGGGATGCACCCAATACCGGCTCCTTCTCCTTCTACCCCCCCTCTGTAGTCTTTCAAGAAGGAGAAGAAATGCAAGTGTTCTCCTCCTGCTAACAGGCACTATATTTGAAATATAGATATGAAATTATTATGAGGAAGAATGTATTTTTAACAACTAAAACACAGCCACAAATCTTTGATCCATGTTGTTCATAACTGGACTTAACTGTATTAACTTTGTCTGTAGGCTACAGCACAACAAAGCACAAAAATCAAGGAAAAATGACCAAATCAGCAAGTCAAAAAAAATCGGCCACACAAAATGCTCCGCTTCTGAAACGCTCCCGGTGTGATATGAAGCCGTGCGAAGGACGGAACAATACCGCCTCACAGCCAGAACGCCACGCAGCTGCCTCCGGTGGAATCCAGGCGTTAGTTTTAACATGGGGGTTATGCGGCTCTTGACCGCCATGAAAACCAGAATATAATGTACTCACCAAGATCGGATGCAGCGGGGACGAGTTTGTAGTGTTCGGATTCTTACTTCCCATTCATTTGAATGAGGCCACAAAAATATCCTGAAAACTTACATTTAACACGTTTGTGAACAGATTCAACAAGTTGTTGAATATTGTCTCATTGTCTCAAATGTTACAGAGAGCACCAGACGCACCCCGCTGTGTTGTCTTCGAAGCTGTGGTTACCAGTGCCTCCAGGCGTTCTCTCTTCAGACGAGCAGCCAGGGTGTCCTTAGCACCTCCTCAGGAGGCAGCTACTCCTCCCTGAACGGCATCCGCGCCCTCAGCATGCTCTGGATCATCTGTGGTCACAGCTCATTTCTAACCACATTGACACTGGGTGTGACCGAACTACATTTGTCTTACAACTCACCAGCACAATCACCTTACTCAGTCAGTTTTTCATTCACTCATTTATTTTTCACTCTTACTACAATATCTCTATTGTAGATAATGCCAATACATGGAAGAAGACGGCTGAAGTAAGCCCTCTGCATGTGTTTACCGATAGTGGACCTATTTATGTGTCTGTAGACACCTTCCTGCTCCTAGGGTGAGACTGCAAAGACACTGAGTTTTAAACTATTTATTTACAATTCATTCATTAATTTACAAAAAGTCACATGTGAAACCCACATGTGAATTCAAAGAACATGTTTTCTGGACACACATTGGTTTCCATATGTACATAATTATAATTGAAAGGTGAAAAAAAGGTGAACAAAAAATTCTGTGGGAAAAAAAAACACCTTTCACCTATGGATTGAAATGTTCACATCTGAGCCCAGCAAACACATACACTTTCAATTCATATGTGTGTTTTCACATGAGACTTTTTGTAAGGGAATGTGAAGTAAAAATTGAGTTGGTCAATATTTTTTCATTCTTAAGCAGTTTGTTGAACCTGTTGTGTGTTGTAGGGGTCTCCTGAGCACCAGGTCTCTGCTGAACTCCATTCGCAGGGCTGAGGACAAAATGAGCCCCAGTTTGGTGGCCGACTTCTTCTTCAAGAGGTTGAAAAGGTACAGTGACATCAGTTCATCAAGTCAAGCTATCAATCCATGCATCATTGAAACTCTGTCCTCAAGGTTTGGTCTAATTTAAACACCAATCTATCTATACAATACATTTCTGGACTTATTACATACAGTCAAATATCATTTCATTGGTCAGTGATGACCCTATATGAAGTGTGTTTCATGTAAATGTAAATCCTCTCTTTATCTCTTAATCTTTCTGTCAATCTTTCTTTCACCCTAGGGTCCAGCCACTGCATCTGTTCATCATGTGTCTAGCCATCGGCGTCTTCTCTGTGGCTCGGCAGGGAGCCTACAGGTTCATACTTGAGAACGAGGTGGGGCATTGTAAGAAGTACTGGTGGGCCAACATACTATTGATTAACAATCTCTACGGTGTCCACAAAATGGTGAGTTGAGCCAATAATTCTACTCTACACAGGTCCTGTTCTATTTTGCCACATGAATGGCTTTGATCTCTTTTCTCTTCTCCTTTGTTCTCCTCGCTCCTACAAAAAAGTCACATGTGAAAACCCACATGTGAATTCAAAGCACGTGCTTTTTGGACATGTTGGTTTTCATATGTGAAAATGTGAAATTTCCTGTCTCTTTGCATGTGAAATTAAGTTTTCAAATAAGGTTCAAGTTCAAGGTTCTTTCTTGTCATAAGCAAGTTCAAGTTTGTTTATTTATATAGCCCTTTATCACAAGCATGTCTCAGAAGACTAGATCTAACTAAACACAATCAATGGTGAACAAAATTATATAGGACAAGGAGGACAAGAGCACAAGGAGGACAAGAGCAGATTTTAGCAAGACAAACAATTTACCTATTCTACAGCCTAACCTACCCGGCACCCCAGCCTTAGACCCTAATGCACACAAGGAAAAACTCCCAAGAGAAACCTTAGTAGGAAAACTTGGAAGAAACCTTGGGCGAAACCTTGGGCGGGCTGAGGCAAATAGGGATCCCACCTATTGCACGGCTTATCGTGCAATAGGTGCCGGGCAAAACATTGACAGAGTCATGGACAACAATAATGACAGAAGCAAAACAGAGAGAAACAAAAAGAAGGAGAAGCAGCTTGCAGTGATGAGAAGGAGCTGAGGCCAGCGCTAGAAAATTCAGTGAGACGAGGGCAGCAGTCATAATTCAGCGTCCAGGTGGGAACAGCGGCAGGGAAGAGCAAGGCGACACTGATGACGAAGAGCCAGGGCAGCACCCGCCACTGCCAGGTAGAACACTGACCTGGAGTCAGAGAGAGGAGAGAGAGAGGACACAAGGCTGCGTACACACACACAACACACCCAGACACACACACACACCTAGACACATGTACAGAGGAAGGGGAGAAAGCAGCTACACACAGAACACACAGGGTCAGAGCATGTCAGGTCGGAGCAGCAGCAGGGATGGGACTAAGGCCAGCACCGAAGACCATCAGAGCAGGGGCAGCACCCGTCTGCTGACAGCTGGAAGACTGCACAGGAAGCTGAGAAAGGGTGGAGAAAACCAGCCGCACACACACACACACACACACACACACAGAGCTGTGCAGAAGCAGCACAAAACCCAGACGTATTTGGGCACAGACACGCTCATACAGATAGATAGATATGATGGTGCAAGCCCATGTAACGATTTATAAGATAACAGAAGCACCTTAAAGTCAGATCTGGCTTGAATTGGGAGCCAGTGAAGGGCGATTAGGATTGGAGTAATGTGGTCAAATTTTCTAGTTCTGGTTAATATTCTGGCGGCAGCATTTTGCACGAGTTGTAGTTTTTTAATACTGCACTTAGGTCAGCCAGAGAGTAAGACATTACAATAATCAAGTCTTGATGAAACAAAAGTGTGTATTAAAGTTTCAGCATCCGCCGTATTTAGCAGGGAGCGAATTTTCGAGATATTGCGAAGGTGGAAAAATGCTATCTTAGTGATTTCCTTAATGTGAGCATCGAATGAGAGAGCTGAGTCGAAAGTAACACCAAGGTTTTTAACTGTGGGACTCTGGCTAATTAAGCAGTCCCCAAAGCTAAGAGTAAGGTCTGCAACAAGAGGCAGTTTGGGCCAACAACTAGCATCTCAGTTTTGTTGGCATTTAGTCGCAAGAAGTTTTATGACATCCAATTTGTGACAACGATTAGGCATAGTTCTAGGTTTGTAAGTTGTGAACTGTCGTCAGGTCTAATTGGTATGTAAATTTGAGTATCGTCCGCGTAACAGTGAAATTTAATACCGTAGCTGCGGAAAATTTCACCAAGAGGTAGCATGTAAATGGAGAAAAGCAGAGGCCCCAGCACAGAGCCCTGCGGTATGCCAAAGTTAACTTTAGAGTATTCAGATATAGTATTTTTATGTGAGACACAATGCGTTCGATCGGACAAGTAGGAGTTTAGCCAAAAAAGCGCAGAGTCGCGGATGCCAACGTAGCTCACTCGGCGATTTAAGAAAATATTATGATCGACTGTATCGAATGCCGCACTCAAATCAAATAGGATGAGAACAGAAGAAGAGTCGAAATCTGAGACAAGGAGTAGGTCGTTTACCACTTTTGTGAGAGCAGTCTCAGTTCTATGGAGAGACCTAAAGCCAGACGGAGAGGGTTCAAAAAGACTATTACACGAGAGGTAGTTGATTAGATGGGTAGAAACTATTCTTTCCAAGACTTTAGAGAGGAAGGAGATTGGCCTAAAGTTATTAAGAACATCAGGATCAAGGTTAGATTTTTTGAGCAGAGGTTTAATTACGGCAGATTTGAAGGACGAGGGCACAACGCCAGAGGAGAGAGAGGTGTTAATGATGTTGAGTAGGGAGGGGCCTAATATTGGAAGAAGTTCCTTAACCAATTTAGCGGGAAGAGGGTCAGATAAGCTGGTTGTGGATTTAGAGGAAAGTACTAATTTAGAGAAGGTGTCTAAGGAGACGGTCTCAAATTGCGAGAGTACAGAGGTGGTCTCTATTGCCCCTAATGCACGATTAGGAGAGGGATCAACGCCCTCGGTGGGTAAAGGATTGCTAATCTCATCTCTAATACAGTCAATTTTGTGATTAAAAAAATTAAGACAATACACAACAAAACAGTGAGATGCAGATAATGCTTGCTATGAAAATTATTGAGCATAGAGCTAGCCACAACAATGTAAACAAAGTAAACAAATGCAGTATACAAACAATGTAGTAAAATAGCAGTGCAAAACGGTAGTGACCATCAGTAAGAAGTAATAAAAATATAAAATGACAGAGTATATTAACAGTATAAAATAAAATATATACATAAAATAAAATATGGACGTATGAAATAGAATGAAGATGAGATGTAAAGTGCGGCGGGCTAAACTGGGCAGTATGGAAGTATATATGTGTGTGTGTGTGTGTGTGGGGGGGGGGGGGGGGGGTCAAATGTTCAAAAGTCTTATGGCCTGGGGTAGAAGCTGTCCTTGAACCTGCTGTTTGGTCTGGATGCTTCTGTACCGTTTTCCAGACGGTCGCAGTTCAAACAGTCTGTGGCTGGGGTGGCTGTGGTCCTTAATAATGTTCAGGGCCTTCCTACACTAGATCGTTCCAGTGGGCAGGCACTCTGGTCCAACAGTAATTCCACATCAGAACGCCAAAAGTTGTTGATCATGAAGCAGACGCCCCCCCCCCCCGCTCTTCCCCGACTCTGGTGAGGGACAATGGCGGCGTCGGGGATCGAGGGGTCCAGCCAAGTCTCTGTGAAAACCACAACTTTAAAGTACTTAACGTCCCGTTGAAAAGCCGACCTGCTCCGAAGTTCATCTAGTTTGTTGTCCAGTGACTGGACATTCGCCAGAAGAATACTCGGGAGAGGAGGCGGGTTCTCACACTTCCTCAGCCTGACTAGCAGTCCGGCTCTTTTCCCCCTCCTGCGCGTCCTGTGCCGTTTCCCAGGTAACAACACAGGTAGCAGGTCGGGGTCGTCCGCCATGTTTGTTGTTGTAGATCTTGATGAAAAAATAGTTTCCACCATAGATCTGATGTCCAGTAAAGTCTGGCTATCATACTGAATGATATATGTGGTTGCCCTTGGTGACACGGTTGTCCGACATAAACACTAATAATAACAAAAAATTTACAAATTGCGGAGGAGCTCTCTGTGTGGCAGCCATGTTCGACGTTACAGGAAGTACAATGATTAATAAAAAATATTGACATATCTAATAAGTAAGTAAAAGTCACGTGACATCAGACTGCAACATGAGAAAAATTGTTCAAACCAACATGCTTTGAATTCATGTGGGTTACATGACTTTTTTGATTTGTTTCCTTTCCTCTGATGTCCTCTTTATGTCTCTCCTCTTCTCTCGGTAAAATATCAACAACAAATCAACCCTGTGCCTAACTCCCTTTACTGACCTATTTCTTCATATTTATTTGCCTATTTCTCCACAGTGTGTTTCTTGGACATGGTACCTGGCTCTAGACTTCCAGTGTTATGTCACCACTCCTCTGCTGGTCTATCTTTTCAGATGGTGAGGGATCATTCAAAAGTCTAAACCAATGAGTTAGGGAGAGAAAGCAATTTTATTTGATGGGAGGGGTGCGGAGGGGCAGATTGTTCAAAAATCGGATGGTTTTATTGGTTAGAAATTTATATTTACACCTACCAGTGCAGCATGAGGTCAGTATGAAATCTTCTGTTTCTATCAGCAATCCTGCAATCTTCTGTTTCTATCAGCAATCCTGCAATCTTCTGTTTCTATCAGGAACAGAGTGCTGTTGGCAGCAGTGGCAGCAACTCTACTGCTGATAACCAGCGTGGCCAGTGCTGTTCTAACTGCCCTCCTCCAGATTCCTGTCCATCTGCCAGTTATGGAGTAAGACTAGCTGCGGTTACATGAGACATGTTTTTTCATTCTGAATGAAATCATTCTGAAGGAAGATTGCCACGCAAGTGTTTACATGAGCGATAAATATAACGATCGCATCGAGATGTGTGTTTACCTGCTCCACAGTATGTGATCAGAATAAAAGTTTCTGACATGCGCAGAACACTGAATCAGCTCTCTAACACGGGCTTATGTTTTTAAAAGATAAAGCTGCGTCTGTTATTTCTTTACTGCTGTTCTTTCTGATGAAGCAACAGTTTTATCAAAACATACGACTCCATAAGTGTCAGAAATCCATTTGTAATTTTCACCGCTGTAAAGCAAAACCGGCCCGGAGAGGCGGAGTCAGGACTTCATATAAACCGGGCTGCACCGCCCCACATCAAGCCCGGGCGCCCCGGGGTTAATAACAAGCACATCCATTCGAATCTTCCCGGAAAAAAAGGGAAACGTTATTGACATTACTTCCGTTAAATGCGCGAGCGTGTGCAGAAAGAGGCGAGATAAAGAAAGTGATCGGAATGAGTGTTTACATGACGAAATCTGATCCATCGACCGGATAATGAAAGGGTTAAACAGCCTCTCTGACGGAATGAAATTTCATTCGGATCGGCCAGTTTATTCTGATTAAGGCATTTATATGAGGTATTTTTATTCTGATTGGGCTGCTGTTCTGATTAAACGGCTCCATGTAAACGCAGAGTGATGGTGAGCTTGTACCAATGATTTTGTACCCAAAGACAGACCATGACCTCCTCAGACCCTGGGCAACAGCATCCTTTATACCCCCCCTACACACACGTACGCACAGTGGTTGCATATTATTAGGGATGGGACGATCTGCTTATCTCATGATACGATTCAATACATGATACCGGGTTCACAATTCAACACAACCACAATATAACAAAAAGTCGTTTGTTAGGGTGCGGGTCCTACCACCGAATCTGCTGTCCCTCGTTCAAGCCTTATATTATTTGGATTGTCTATTCTGAAAAGCGGCTGCCCCTCTGTCAGTTCGTACAGTTTTTATCCTGTCACTGTGAACGTCTCGCTACAAAGCTGGATCCGTGACTGTCTCTGTCATCCTCCTCCCCGTGGTTTTTGTGGTGGACTCCCTGCTGGTTCCACAGCCAAAGGAGGTGCTACTGAAATTGAAGGCACATTTTGAAGGATGGCTGCCTCTCTTTCTCCCTTTCCTTTCTTTAACTTGCGTTTAGTTGCTCCACTTAGTATGTCGATCAATAGCTAAACTATGCGAGCAAGCTAAGGCGAATAGGGGTCATTCGATCCTAGCGATCACTTGCACTCACTTGCTAGTTCATTGATTGGCAAAACCATCGTCTCCTCTCACCACAGACCGATACAAATTCTTTATTCAATGGCAAATAATCATTGTGTACTACCATTGGCTTATATCTATTCATTTTTTTTTCTCTTTTTTCTGTTTTGTCGGGCATTAATTAATATGTTTTTGTTTGTTTTGCAGATTCTCTGAGAATTATGTAGTATATTACTATGATAAAATCTACACAAGATATGGGCCTTACTTGATAGGGATCCTGATGGGAATATATATGACAACAAAGAAAGATCAGCTTCTAAAGCATCAGGTGAGAACTTCTGTTTTATTTCTATCACAGACATGTATTCCAGTATTACTACACTAATTACTACTACACACTTTTACTAGAACCTTTAGTACATTATACGCATGGTGGGGGCCCACAAGAAAATCCATAGAACCTGCTGTTGGTCTATTGTAGTGGTGACCAAGTCAACTTTGCTTTGACCAAGTCAGTTTCAAGTGACAAGTCTCAAGTCTAAATGTAGAGTACCAAGTCAAGTCCATGTCATTAATCTCAAGTCTAAATGTAGAGTACCAAGTCAAGTCCATGTCATTAATCTCAAGTCTAAATGTAGAACAGCAAGTCAAGTCAGAACAAATCAAGAGTCCAGTATCAATTTAATATCTTAAAGAAAACTAAATATCTAGGACTTTTCAATGCAATATGGTTTTAATAGGATAAAAACTTGGTAAGAGCATCATGAGTTTGATTTCTATAATCAGTTTCAACTTCAATAAATTCAATCATTCCATACAAATTCAGAAAACAGAATTTAAATTCAGTCGTCTGCTGGAACAAATCTCATCACTTTCAATCTGAGTCATTTACACAAACACAAGATCTCAAGTCAAGACTTTAGAAACCTTTTCAAGTCATCAGAGTACAAGTCAGAGTCAAGTCCCGAGTCACCAATTAAAATGATGGCTTGAGTCTGACTTGAGTCCAAGTCATGTGACTCAAGTCTAAGTCATGTGACCCGAGTCCCCACCTCTGGTCTATTGTGACATTGTTAGCTCAGGACCAAACCTACTCAATATCTGGACAGCCGCTAAACTGCCGTCTGTCTTGTCTGCCTCTCCTGCTCCACTGTTGCTCCAGTGGCAAGCAGCACTGGGTTGGTTCTCCTGCATGTTAGGCTTGGCTTTGGTGGTCGGATTGGTCTACGTCCCATCGGAGGTCCCTCCCCATCCGTCTGTCCCTCATGCCCTCTATCAGGGACTGCACAGATCCCTCTGGGCCCTGGCTGTAGCCTGGATCATACTGGCCTGTGAGGAGGGCTATGGAGGTGAGTCTAGAGTGAGGATGTTCCCCAATCTGAATACCATGTTTTCAGCA
This sequence comes from Centroberyx affinis, assembly GCF_046629955.1. Lineage (NCBI taxonomy): Eukaryota > Metazoa > Chordata > Actinopteri > Beryciformes > Berycidae > Centroberyx > Centroberyx affinis. The sequence continues at coordinate 115,542 of NW_027283843.1, forward strand.
AAGCATGAATATTGCATTTAAATGAATATTTGTTCCTTCCGATTTTTTTTTCTGTTCAGTACAGCTGGGATGATTTGTTTCCCCATCGCTCCAGACTACCGGTCTTCACAAAATCAGACTTAGTGAAGTTTGAATCGAGGCACAGTAGCCAAACATAAAGGATTTTTCTCCCAGGGAAGCTTTTGATTTTATTTTTCGTCACGTTCATCACCCTTACAAAAAAGTCACATGAAAATCTGCGTGAATTCAAAGCACATCTGCTTTTCGGACACACATATTTCAGTTCATAGGTGTAAAGTGTTTTTTATTATGCCTCCACGCCGGCAACATGCGGCATTATGTTTTCAGGTTGTCCGTCCGTCTGTGACCGCGATATCTCAGGAACGCCTGGAGGGAATTTCTTCAAATTTTGCACAAACGTCCACTTGGACTCAAGGATGAACTGAATAGAATTTGGTGGTCAAAGGTCATAAAGAATTCATACGCTAATTATGACAAAATTACAAAAACACAAATGTGTAATAGGATAAAATGATGAAGTGATGACATTTCAAAAGTCATCCAAAAGTTCAAAGGTCAACTTCACTGTGACATCATAATGTTTTGCTTACCACTGTAGCTGAGAAAACGGTCTTGGGTCATTCTACAGAAACGGTGGAAGTGCTGTCACTTACTTTTGCAGACACCAAAATCCTTTAAGTTGACCTAATAATCACATTAATTATATATGTTCAATAAATAAAGACTGTCCTTGCAATGATAAAACAAAGTTTATTGGTGGAGGCAAACAACCGCGAGGCGGTTATTTCTAGTTTTTTCACGTGAAACAAATATGTTGTTTTTTTCACCTACAAAGAGACAAAAAAATAAAGAAAATGTAATTTTCACATGGGTTTTCACGTTTGACTTTTTTGCAATGAATAATCAAATTAAACAACAAGCAAAGGTAAAATGAAATTGAGGATTTAAAAACTTGTTGATCCAAAGATATACTATAAACTAGTGATGCGCGGGTCAATCCGAAACCCGCGTGTCCCACAGATTTATCTCGTGCAGCTCATCACAGGGTTAACTAGAACCGCTATGATGCTATTCTTTCACTCACCCAGACGACACATAAATCTGTACATAAGATTTCTTATTACTGCTTGGCAGGTAGGTACTCCACTATTAACAAACATATGACTAGCACTGTGAAATCTTGGCACTTGAAGTTACAACCGCATAGCATCATTATGCCACTTTAAGTCTCTGCATAGTGCCTTTTCTGTAGCTACACCACAGATGAGCAGTATACAGGGCAAACAGAAGCCTCTAAACAATGAGGACTTCACCTCTACTGTGCACATAGAGAATTTACGTTTCAACATGTTGGCCTGTGCATACAATTTACGACATTGTCGATGGATGTCTCTGTCATCTGCTAAATTATCTGTAATGCAATGACCAAGATATTTAATCTCACTGCACACATTAAGAACATTATTATTCAAGAAGAATTCAGGAAATACTAATTTCCTATCCTCTTTGCATCTAACAATCATAATATTGCTGTTTTTTTACATATATTTTATATAAAATTCTTCACCATACTGAGAACATATCTTCAGTAACTGTTGTAAACTAGCACAATGTGGGCAGAAAACAATCATCTACATACATGAGATGGTTAATGACATTATTTCCAACAATACAGCCGGTTTTACACAAGCATAAAAAAGGAGCAGACACAGCATTGCCCCACTTGACCTGCATAGTCTGATGAGCATACCAGAAGAGTAGTATTCTGAGTATGTACTTGGGTACACCTCTATGGCACATTTTATAGAATAATTTCTCATGATTAATTCTATCTAATGCCTTGTGTCTATAAAACACATAAACATAGTAGAATTTTGGCTTCTGTATTTAGCTGCCATTTCCTTTAAGGCAAAAATTCACATATCTGTGCCACACTACAGCCGTAACAGTAGCTATTATTTTGCAGCTTCCTAGCAAGTGAGCATTTTACTAGATCAAATAAGATTACTTTCACTGCAGAGCTGCATTAAGTGCTTTGCAAATAAAGAGCTGTCATCTGAGATGTCAGCATTCATATCCCCAACAACATAAACACAAGTAGAGGCATTATCCTCAATGAATGATTTGACACACGCTAATCTATTAATATATTCATCTTCATTCTGATAGGACTTATAAGGTGTATAGATATTAATAATGGTGAATTTATTGTCATTGTAATTAAACTCTATTCCAATAGCCCAGTCAACATCCAGTCTTACCACCTTCACCAGTGGATCATATTTGCTCTTCCAGAGTATAGCCACTCCACCTGGTATCCTGCCTTGGACTATTTTTGCACTAAGATCAGTAGTGGACTCCCTCAGCTCTGTGAAAATCCTTATGAAGTGAGTTCAGTCTTCCAGATCTTGCTTAGCTAACAAAGTCTCTTGAAGGCACAAGATGTCACATTCCTCCAGAAGTTTTTCAACCACCAAACGACTTGTTTTATCTCCAACACTGTGCCTACAAGCAGCAAGTTAGATGACACAATGCGGATCTTACTAAAGATTCTGTCCTTTCAAGTAAGCTAAGGCTACTTACTATTGACATTTGCATCGGCAGATGTATAGTTCACATGTGGGTCATCGCCAATATGCATTTCCATCTGATCTATGCATCCCACTGCCTGGGCTGTCTCTGGGCCTCGTCGGAACGACGGACAAAAGTCCCGGCTGGCCAAAGCTGTGGATCATGCATTTCTGTAACATGAAACGAGCTGAATCTTTGTTGAGCCGACTCAACCCTCCGACATGTGACTAGACGTCCCAGCTTCTCTTTCAGATATTCACTTAGTGTCAGCGTCAAGGTTAGGGGCAAATTTACTTGAATATTACTGACTACGCCAGTTCCAATTTATTCCCGTATTCTTCCTCTCGTTTTTTGCACGGCATTACGTTTTGTTTTTGGCCGAGCAGCAGAGTGTTCAGGTACCGATTTTAAACGCCGTCCTTCCCCCCCTCACCATAAGGCTCTGCTCTGGAGGCTGTAGTGTCCGTTAACCCCCCAGGGCTGCCGGCGTTCTCACCAGTCGTCTCTGTTTCCTGACCGGCAGTCTCAGCACCTGTGTCCTGGCCAGAGGGACCGTGGGCCTTCTCGACTGCAGTCACACCATGTTCAGTTGCTACAGACACCGCCCGGAAATCTTCACAGGCGTTTGTTTGGGCTTCGAGAGTTCTCTCCATACAGCAGATTATTATTATTATTTACTTGTTCCGTTCTAGCCAGCAACGCCGAGACATCAATGTGATCAAATGAGACTCGTGGAAGTAGAGGTCTTCACAGGTCCAAAATGATAGACCCGAACCCTAATGGACCCGGGAAATTCGTTCTGAGATCCGATTGGACCCGATCATTTTTAAAAATATATATATACCGACCCGTTTTTGCCTGAGATATTACAGACCCAACCCGGTGCATGTCCGAGAGGAGAGAGACCCGAGACCCGACAAACCCGGTTATTAAAATTGCTAAATGCCGTTCTACTGCTAAAAACTTTTATCATGTCGGATACAACATATGGTGCCTAATAAAAGGAGATCAAAATAACAACCAAGTTCTACAGTTTGTCCAGTAGATGGCAGTGAGACTCCATCATGGAATCCAGCAGCTACAACAGGCTGAGTGACAAGGAAATTAAATTGCATGTTAAATGGATGATTAAAACAATAGTTTTTAGCTTATTTTTCACCTCAGTGAAGAAGGTTTCCATCTTGATCCTTTCCTCCGCTCCGACTCGCTGGCGCCGCTCAACGTTTTTTTCACCTTAGTTTCGCTCTTGTGATCTGATCCCAGGTCAGCCTGATCATCACCCAAGTTACACAGCGCTGATCACTGGTCTTCTCGGATCCACTCGGGTTTTACACATAATCATAAACAGACCCGGGGACCCGAACCCGTACGGGTCCCGGGTCGGGTCTCGGATCCTAGGGTCCGGGTAGACCCGTGAAGACCTCTACGTGGAAGTTCATCTAAATAGTGTGGGACGAACCTTGGTATATTCTCCCCGCACTCATTTAGTACCTTCAAGCTCGTTTTTACGTTATTAATGTCCTACTGTGTTCCCTTGAGAAACACAGCGTTTTGGGACAGACCTCAGATAGAAGCTTCTTGGAAGTTTCTATCCACACTGAGCTGAAGTTATTCGTGCCCAGCAAAACAATTTCATCTTGACTCAATGTTTCATCTTGACAACAAGGAAATTCAAGAATTCAATTGTTCTGTATATCTCCGCTTTGGTTCATGAACAAACATTGCCAGCTCTTCTGTCGCCATCTTGGCAGCCATGTAAGATTAAATTTCAAGTTTAAAATTGAATGAACAGAATAAACTTCCCCAGTCTCCAGCTGGTTTATTCTGCCATCCATACGTTATATTCTGCGCACACTGCAGAGTGCAGCATGAAGTATTAGGCCACCTTAGTTACACGAGTCTTTGGAAAATGGCCTCCTGAATCTTTATTTTTTTTGGGTGTCACGGTTCTGTCATGTCTTGCCTTTGTGTTTTCCTTGTTTCTGTGTTTCCTGTCTGCCTTGTGTCTCCGCCTCCTGGTCTATCTCTCTTCACCTGTTCCCTCCTCCTGCTCCCACACACCTGTACCTCATCACTAATCACCCATCCCCACAGTATATCTACCCCGGTTCACTATCCACTCTTTGTCATTTCGTCTGTTTTGCCTACCCGTTCTGTTTTGCTTCCTGTTTGTTACCTGCTCTGTTCCTGTTCCCGTGTCCCCTGCCTTGTCACCAGTTTTTGGACTTCTTGCTTTGTTGCCAGCCAGGTTGGGTCTTTATTTGCCTTTTTGCCAGCCTGCTGTGTTTTTGGTTTTTGGTTTTGTACTTCTGCCTTAGTTCTTGATTAAAGTCCCTGTTTTCGTTAATCCCTGCCTGCCTGTCTGCATTTGGGTCCTCACCACACCTAACCCTGACATTGGGTTGCGGATCGGTTTCGGGTTGTTGTTTTACGTGAATGAAAATGGGTCAGGCGGGTTCTGACGTGTGTGTGTGTGTGTGTGTGTGTGTGTGTGTGTGTGTGTGTGTGTGTCGGATCGGACGGTCGCAGGTTGAAAAAACCTGACCCGCACATCACTACTATAAACACTAAAAACTGGGGTCATGCAGTTCATACTCGCATGCAAGGCATGATTTTGTTTTTCTGTTTACAGTTGTTTATGGCTGTGGTTGTTTATAAAAGCCTATGCTTAAAGTGACATAACATCTACGTTGTTGTTTGTTAAAGCCCCTACATGTAAAATTTGTCAGTAGAAAAATGAGAGCTGGGGCCCCGGTGGATCACTGTGTAGAGCCCGTACCATCAGGCTCAGTCCTTCCCGCAGCGACCCGGGTTCGATTCCGGCCCGCGGTCATTTGCTGCATGTCCTCCCCTCTCTCTCTCTCTCATACCTTCCTGTCTCTCTCTCACACTGTCGCTATCAATAAAGCATAAAAAAATGAGAAAATTGGTTTAGTCTATATGTTGCTTTCAGTCTGTTCATTCTCTGCCCTGAAAAGGAGGCGCCTCCACCAAACCAGGAAGACAACAGCCGCAGTTTGAATGCAGGCTAGCTGCTTAGATTGAACAGCGTGAAGCTAATCAATATGGCAAACAGCGGTAACATGAAGACAGGACTGTAGCTGCTCGACCCTCTGCAACATAACAAGAGGCTGAAAGGGCTAGGAGGGAGAGGGAGCCCCGCGGACCGATTGAAGTAGGCGTTCCCCTGGTACACAGCGGCCCGGAGTCCCTCTATAAGAGGCTAAAGGAGCTAAGAAGGAGAGTGGCGAAGCACGGGGTCAGACCGGGTCGGACCGGGGTCAGACCGGGGTCAGACCGGCGTTACCCGGCCGGGCGTTCACTCGTCGGAGAGCTCCGGGAGCTGAAGGGGTTTAACACCCACACTGAACTGGCTTTTTTTCTCCTTGGAATTTAAGTGAAATACCAATAAGGGTATCAAAATGTGCACTGAAGTTTTTAACTATTTTTTAAGACCAGTATGGTTTATATCTGTAGTTATGTGTAGGCTACTGGCATAGTTTATGTAGTCAGCTCCCTGTACAGCTACTAAGCTATATAACCAGTGGCGGATCGACCGGGGGGGCATGGGGGGGCAGCTGCCACCCCTAAAAAATGCCTTGCCACCCCAGCTTCCACCCCAGTTTTGGACAATCTAATTCAAAAATATATTTATGAAAAATTGTGGCTGGTCGGAAATTTACAAGAGCGAAACTCAAGTGGACGCAGCGAGAGATGACGCTCCCCGTAGACTCCTCCCCCTCCCCAACAGGAGCTGTTAAGTCAGAGCTTCATCTTCATCATCTTCATCTGTGACCGTCTGTGACTCAGCAGTAACGGCAGGAAGAAGAAGAAGATAACGACCGTCGAGTCGGCAGAACATACGGTGAAGGAGGCTGTAGTATGACCAGTGAGCAGTGCAGTTTTTCAACTCTTAGGATCATAAAGAATTATTTGCGTCTACTATGACAGAGAATAGATTATCAAGTTTGCACTGGCTCTGCTCACTAATATAAGCCTTTTTTGTGGAAAGAATATTACACAGAAGTCATGGATATGTGTAATATACATCCTTGTGTCCTTTCATTGGGCAGAGTGATATGGTCAAAAAAAAACTTTTGTGGTAAGGCAAGTCAGCTTTTTTTATACACAGAAAATTCAATGGGATTTACCTTGTATTTTTTGCTTTGGCTGGTTTTTAGGCTGCAGAGAGGGATTAAAGGTGGCCCTAACTTTTAGTCTCTCATTTTTATTGGTTTTGTCCTTGTTCTTTTATTGGTTTTAGTTTTGGAACATCCAAAACCATTAAGACAAACAAAATGATTTTGTGTATATATATCTATATCTATATCAATTAGGGCTGTCAAATTTAATGCATTAATTTAGATTAATTTAAAAATAATAATTTAATAATAATAAAAAATAACATATTAAAAAGCACGTTAAAAAACGCAAATTAATGCATATAATTTAATGATCTATTCTGGCCACATTTTAGGCTAAGTGATAGGCGTATGTTAAATTAATTAAAAAAAAACCTAAAAAACATTTTAGGCTCAGTGATGGGCTTATGTTCAATGAAAAAAGACATGTATTTGGAAAAATGTCTGAAGATTTGGAAATAAAACAATTTATTTATTTCTAATGCCACCTTTAGATATTTCTATTGAATGCTTTACTCGTGTCCCACAATAATGTAACGTTTTTGAGTTAAAAACAAACAACCGAGCCCGACCCGGCCGATACCCGACACACAGCCTCGGGTCCCGGCGGGTTCGGGTCGGGTTGCAGACCTCTGTAGTGAGACTAAAGCCTGGTCTGGCAGCTGGATTTCTTTCAAACCTCTGCAACCTACACATCAAAATGAAGCTCAGAACCTGTAGTTTTTAGCTGTATGTGTTAATTTCCTCCATTTAAAAAACCCAGTTGAAATATTGAAAAAAACAACGTTTTACCTTGTATTTCAGTCAATATTTATCCGTTTAAGATGTAACATGCTGTATGTATCAGCCATAGGTTTCATGGAATGTAAAAAAATCTAAGTAAATGTAAATCTAAATATAAGGGAAAGAAAAAAAGCATAGAATTTGAAATTTTAACTTTTCAGTCTAAGCCACACCCACGTTTTATTGAAGCCCCGCCCACTTCCAGTTAAATATCCAGTACACTTAATTTTGTTCTACATCTCTCTCTCTCTCTGTCTCCCTCTCTCTCTCTCTCTCTCTCTCTCTCTGTCTCTCTCTCTCTCTCTCTCCAGGCTTTATCAAGCGACTGTTGTCTCTGGGTCTCTGGGCTCCTCTCTCCAACATTAGTTTTGCCTGCTATATGGTTTCCCCTGTGATACTGATCTTCCACAGCAGCACACAGGAGACTCCGATCCACTTGACCGACCTCAACCTTGTGAGCACGTTTCATCCGTTTCAAATTTTACCATGAATTTTGAATTTTGAAGTGTTTTGCATGTGCGTTATGTCAACATGACGTATGCCTCCTCTCTTCATCTCCAGCTGTTCCTGTTCAGCGGCCTGTCGGCTCTCACGCTGGTGGCAGGCTATGTTCTGACTGTGCTGGTGGAGAAACCCTTCCTCCTCCTAAAGGGGAGCAGTGGATAGAGACAAGCCGGGGGCTGCTGAAAACCCACATGTGAATTCGAAGCACATGTTTTTTGGACACGTTGCTTTTTATATGTGAACATGTGAAATTTCCCATTGACATTTTCACCTGCGAAGTGTCTCTTTGCGTGAAAAGTGAAATGAAGTTTTCACATGTGAAGCAAACACAAGCAGGTGAAAATGTGGAGAAAAGGTTCACATGTGGAAAAGAAAAGACGCATTCTAGAGATTGACTTTTTTACATCTGAAGTAAAAACTGTCAGGTGTCGTCAGAATACAACGTGAGAAAAAGTGTTTTGTGTGAAAACCAACCAAGGCAGGTGTGCTTTGAATTCACATGTGGGTTTTCACATGTGAGATCACCCAGTTGTCCAAGTCTTGTTGCCTGTTTGCTCTGGGAAATAAATGTCTAATCATTTCTAATAGAGCATATTTTCCTATGGGTCTGTTGTCTCTTGGATGTCGTCTATGAGACATCCTTTAACGTTCTTAGTGGCCCTATAAGAGGATATAATCAAATAAATTACAAAAAAAACCCAAGAAAAACAACAACAAAACAACAAAACCCACGGAGCAGGGCTTTTATTGTGACGTGCTCATAGGAAGTGCCAAATGTTTTTCCGGGTGGAAAGTTGCGGTTGTGAAAAGGCAAACTGCTCAGTATGAAAAAAGATGCAATACAATCTGAACCAACAGGTTGATGTTATAAGAGGATATAATCAAAAAAATTACAAAAATATACTTTTGTTTGTGCTCTTTTACCGCGATTTCATCAGCTGTGTTTCACGGGCAGAAAGAGGTGTGTTCAATGACGAAACAGATTATGCAACGTTTAGAAACGTTAACTCCCGACTGGTTCTTCTATTTAAAGTAGATGTAATGATACAGACGTTATAAAGTGCTATATTTTATGGAGTTTATTGAGATACCACTGAAATAATTTGGTATATAGGTTATGAGCCAAATTTATTTCTACTTATCTAGCAGGTGACATCAAATGGTAAATGCAAGCGATTTTTTTTTTTTTTTCATTTGGCCTCGAAATTGATCTACAACCAATTTCTTTAAATTAATATTATCACCAAAGAGCTCAAGCAAAGAAATGCATCAAACCAGAAAGCCTTATTTGGGCAGAAAATGTTACGCCAGACTGTGTTCCTGGTCCAGGAGAGAAAGTTGCAGGCGTCTCATCCTGCCTGAGAGGTTTACCATGGAGTCTGTGGACCAGCTGTGTGTCTTTTCCAGACGAGAGAGGTTAACTTTACAGCGATGCCAAGGGATTTGACAAAGAGTCAACGCAGGACGAGTTGGGAATGAGAACGGGTTGCCTTCCCCCACATTTCACCTCAGGTTTTAAAACCAACATATATCAAAGTTGACAGTAGGGCTGGGCGATATGGACCAAAAATCATATCTTGGTATTTTTAGGCTGAATGGCGATACACGATATATATCTCTGTATTTTCTACGAAGTGGGCTAAATGTTCAGTTGTAAGTCAAAGCCACATGTGAGATGTCACAAACACTTTCATTAAAACAAGACTGTGATCAAAATAAAATGCAAAGACAGGGTTTCCTTCCCTGCTTTAGAACAGTCTGGTAAGTTCAGGAAATGACATCACTTTACTGTAATGCAGCCTTTAAAACCAGGAAAAGACACTTATGCCATATCACCATATTACCATATCCAAAATCTAAGACGATATCTAGTCTCATATCACGATATCGATATAATATCGATATATCGCCCAGCCCTAGTTGACAGTCATGATTACACAATACTGAGAGTCTCCACAGTGCCAGCACAGGGGAAATGTCTATTCCGGGTATTTCTTCAAATCACAATCATCCAGGGTTCAGACTGAGATCAAGCAGGAGATTCTCTGTGAGAATCGCTCACTGGGGTTTTGTTACCATTAGGTAATTCAGACTACAGTACAGCAGTAGTAAAAAGTAGTGTGTACCTCACGTTTCGCTGAATGACACCAAAAGAAATGGCTTCATTTCAGCGGGGCGTCGCAGATCAGAGATGGCCCACATGCTGACTGATACTGATACTGAGATGTTGTGCTCCTCTCTCTGCTGTTTTTGGGGGTTAAGGGGGTTTGTGAAAACAACCTAGAGGACAAATACAATACTATGTTTAAGTCTGAAATTCAGTCAGAAAGTCAAATTGAATCAGACACAGAGAGACTAAAAAATATCTAAGAGGTTATCATGGTCTGTTGATTTCAAAGTAGAATATCATACCAACTGTCATCTTTAACACATTTCTATTTTGAAGCCGTCACTTTTAGGTGCAAAGCGACTCATGGAGCTGTAAAGTAACTCAGTCACTCACATCCACACAGTTAGCCTGTCTGCCCCCTAGTGGCCGTTAGGAGGCAAGGCACTGTCTCCAGACACTGAGCAGGATCCTCCACTAGGCTGCTGAGCATCTGTAACACTGTGTGTCCTTGTTTTATTTATGAGTTAGGGGATATGATGAGTACATATGATAAATATGATAAGTACAGTAATGATCAAAAGCCTCAAAAGACATTTTCATAATACAAGAATATCTTTAACAACCATGAAGACTGTTTGATACCACTGCTCCTCTTCTCTCTCCAACTGTCATGTTTTTTTTTATAATCTGTTGTTGTGGGTTCTAATGCTAATGCTAAACCGCTTTCCATCCAGGATGTTGAGGAATTTCTTTATACAGAGGCGGGGTTGGCTTGGTGTCGGTGCAGGGAAACACTGATGCCGATGGAAGGGAGGCGGAGACAGACGGACTCAGGTTTTTTATTAGAACCAACCTGCAGTCTACACCAGAGTCTGGTTTTCCCTATCATTTCTGTTTAAGGACAAACACCAGCACAAGAAAAACTGAACTCTAAAAAGAGCTGGCTGAAGAACCAGAGGAACCAGAAGCCAACAGAACCGCAAAGCCACCAATAGATGACAGATTAGACTAAAAAGAAAACAGTATAAAGTATTAAAAAAGTATAAAAACAACAGAATAGAAGGGGAAAAAACTATTAAAAATGACAGAATAGAGGAAAAAAATAACAAAAAATTACAGGAAAGAGTAAAAAACAAAAACAGAGAATTGAACAAAAAAAAACTATATAAAAAAACACTTAATAGAGGAAAGAAATACATAAGAAACAACAGAAAAGAACAAAAAAAACAAAAAAAATGACAGAAAATAGTAAAAAAATGTATAGAAAGGTTCTTAGAGCTGATTGGAGGCCAGGTTTGTTTTTTTTTGCCTTGAGAGAGTGCCTAGTAGAGAGAGACAGGAAAGTGAGGGCAGAGAGAGGGGAGATGACATGCAGCAAAGGGCGAGGGCCGCATACGAACCCAGACTTCACCTTAACGGTCCGCGCTCCACCGGTTGAGCCACAGGGCCACCTCAGGTTAGGCCAGGTAGGTTTTGAGTTGGGAAGAAACAAGTATTTTTGACAGAAAGGGGAAGTTTGAGATCTGAGGTCTGAAGTTTTTGGGGACGTCAGGGTCAAGCGCGGGCTTTTTGAGGACGGGGGTGACGGGCCGGGGGCGCGGAGCCAGGAGACACGAAGGGCGGGGGGGGCGGAGCCAGGAGACACAAAGGGCCGGGGGGGGGGCGGAGCCAGGAGACACGAAGGGCGGGGGGGGCGGAGCCAGGAGACACAAAGGGCCGGGGGGCGGAGCCAGGAGACACGAAGGGCGGGGGGGGCGGAGCCAGGAGACACGAAGGGCCGGGGGGGCGGAGCCAGGAGACACAAAGGGCCGGGGGGGCGGAGCCAGGAGACACAAAGGGCCGGGGGGGCGGAGCCAGGAGACACAAAGGGCCGGGGGGCGGAGCCAGGAGACACGAAGGGCGGGGGGGGCGGAGCCAGGAGACACGAAGGGCGGGGGGGGGCGGAGCCAGGAGACACGAAGGGCCGGGGGGGCGGAGCCAGGAGACACAAAGGGCCGGGGGGCGGAGCCAGGAGACACAAAGGGCCGGGGGGGCGGAGCCAAGAGACACGAAGGAGCCGATTGGCCGGGTCTCGACCCCAGACGCTAACGGACGCTAACGCTAACGTTAGCGCGCCACGCTGTCCTCCACCTCTGCCGGCTCCAGGTAAACGTACGGCGGCGTCAGGCCGACGTTCCGCGCTCGGATCTCGTAGCCGAGGAGCTTCAGGTCGCCGCGGAAACGAGCCGTCGCTTCGGCCGGAACGCTCTCGGTGAAGAGACGCTCGGCCGAGCCGCCCAGCGGGACCTGATGGGTCAAAGGTCGAAGGTCAGGAGGGCAGAAGTTAGGACTGCCGATAAATGACACATTCTATTATATTATTTTCATATTCTACTGTATTGCAGTTATGTTGTGTTACAGTGTTACATTATATTATTTAAAATATTTTTTACTATTTACAGTGTGAATTTAAAATTTTTAAATTTTAAAATGATTTTAAACAATTTCTGTTTTGTTTTGTACAATTGAGAATTATAATTGTTAACATTGCATGTTATATAAAATAATAAATATATTCTATATACTCTATTCTAGTGTATGAATTTATATCCTATACATTACACTATATATATTAGATATATCAAATTATTTTAAATGATTTAATATTACAGTATCTTTTATTAAATTGTTATTGAAAAAATATATTACATAATATTACATAATGTTATGTTTATATACTCCACTATATTAGCTTATATTATCTTATATTGCATTATCTTTAATTATGTTTAATTGTTTTACTGAATTAGTTTGCTTTGTGGTTAATTATGTTACTATATTATTAAATTGCACTTTTGAGAATTGTAGGAAATAAAATTGTGTTTTCAAAAATAAAATAACTTTGCATCTTACACACCTCCATTATACGGTATTGTATTTTATACATACATTTTAAATTTTATGTAGAATTAACAGACTGTAGAATTATAGTTAAATACATTTACAGTCTACATACTACATGGTAGTGTATTACCTTATAGGTTATATTAAAACATTAGCATAATGAAAGTAGTATTATTTAATTATGTTAAATTTGATTATATGAAATTATGTATTAGGCTATATTTAACTTTATAGTTGAGTAAATGAAGTCCTATTTTACAGAAGAAAACGTTTATATTCTACATGCTCCATGATACTCTATTATCTTATATTCCATACATACATGACCACCGTGGGTCATATTGATCATATTGTTTGTCTGTGTGATGTAACTCAGCAGTAGGTGTCCTCTGTGGATTGGCTGAGACCGTGAGGGCGGCGAGGGACCTCCCTGCCTATTGGTCCCTGATGATCACCTGACCATAACTCTTCTTAAGGCAACACCAAGAAAATAAACTCTTTTTGCCAACATCAGCCTGCTGGCCTTTGGTTTGGGGAGCAGGGAGGGAAGGATACCTAGTTTTATGTTGCGCTCCTATTCCCCTAGACCAGAGTGAAACAATAATATTTTAAATTATTTGTAACTATGGTAAATTGTATTACATTCAATTATGTATTATATTTCACTACTGAGAATTGTAAATTATATAGGATGTTACCAAAACTAAAATAACTGTATATTCTGTATTGTATATTCTCTATTACCTTACATTCCACACATCACATTAAAAAAATCAACATTTGTTTCATATTACATTACATAATTCTATCCTCTTATAATAACATTTTATGTTCTATATTCTTACATAATCGGCAGGTTTCTTGCTCAGCAGGTAGACGGTGGCGAGGCCATGCGCGGCGGCATTCACGTCGGGGAAACCGGCCAATAGGCTGCTCTCGCTGCAACGCCCCTTGGTGGCCGGGGGGGGCAACTGCATGCCGACGGGGGCGTTGGGCATCCAGCCAAAATAATCCAACTGCAGACGAAAAAGGAAAAGTACGGAAGAGGATTAGGGCCACCAAAAAAAAAAGTTCTCAGGTGAAAAAAAAAAAAAAAAGTTTTGTCAGGTGAAAAAAAAGAAAAAAAAAGTTTTGTCAGGTAAAAAAAAAGAAAAAAAAAGTTTTGTCAGGTGAAAAAAAAAAAAAGTTTTGTCAGGTAAAAAAAAGAAAAAAAAAGTTTTGTCAGGTGAAAAAAAAAAAAAGTTTTGTCAGGTAAAAAAAAAAAAAAAAAAAGTCAGGTGAAAAAGAATTCTGACTTTAAACTCAGAATTCTGACAACATTCATAATGACAAAAAATATACTTTTCTACGGAAGAGGATTAGGGCCACATGTGAAAAATTTATTTGAGTTCTGACTTTAAAGTCAGACTTCTGAGATTAAAGTCAGAACTCAAATAAATTTTTCACATGTGGCCCTAATCCTCTTCCGTAGAAAAGTATATATTTTTTAAATGTCATTATGAATGTTGTGCGCTTTTATTTTGAAACGCAAACAGGAAGGTGCTGTTGTTTTTCCCACGCCGCAGCCGAGGTCATCACAAGCCAAATTCAGGTCAGTCGGTCAGTCAGGTAACGCTTAGTGAGATGACGCGCTTCGTCCGATGGCCTCTAGAGGGCGTTTTGACTGTGAGATAGAGGTCTTCACGGGTCTACCCGGACCCTAGGACCCGAGACCCGACCCGGGACCCGTACGGGTTCGGGTCCACGTTTTATTACGGTCAATCGGGTCCGGGTCGGGTCCCGTTCTATTACCGCGGGTCCCGGGTCTGTTTATCATTATGTGTAAAACCCGAGTGGATCCCAGAAGACCCGTGATCAGCGCTGTGTAACTTGGGTGATGATCAGGCTGACCTGGGATCAGATCACAAGAGCGAAACTAAGGTGAAAAAAACGTTGAGCGGCGCCAGCGAGTCGGAGCGGAGGAAAGGATCAAGATGGAAACCTTCTTCACTGAGGTGAAAAATAAGCTAAAAACTATTGTTTTAATCATCCATTTAACATGCAATTTAATTTCCTTGTCACTCAGCCTGTTGTAGCTGCTGGATTCCATGATGTAGTCTCACTGCCATCTACTGGACAAACTGTAGAACTTGGCTGTTATTTTGATCTCCTTTTATTAGGCACCATATGTTGTATCCGACATGATAAACGTTTTTAGCAGTAGAACGGCATTTAGCAATTTTAATTACCGGGTTTGTCGGGTCTCGGGTCTCTCTCCTCTCGGTCATGCACCGGGTCGGGTCTGTGATATCTCAGGCAAAAACGGGTCGGTATATATTTTTTAAAAAGGATCGGGTCCAATCGGATCTCGGAACAAACTTCCCGGGTCCATTAGGGTTCGGGTTTATCATTTTGGACCTGTGAAGACCTCTACTGTGAGATGCAGCGTTTCCATACAGAGGCACAAAATGAAAAGTGGGACGCTGTATAAATGGATCTAAATGGATCTAAATGGATCTAAATGGATCTCCGAGGCGCCTGATGTGCGCGGAACGTTCCACAGTCAGGAACAGATCTGCGGACGGTAACTCGTGGGTCTGGACAGGATCTCTGCTCCTTTCACCTGTGCGTTGTTTACGGCGGCGTGCTGCGCTGTTGCTGTGAAGATCACCATGGTAACAAAGTACGCCAACTGTGACACCGAAATGAAGGATTTTGGGAAACCTGAGAGAGAGACAGTTGGATTTTTTCTTTATTTGCTTCATGTGATTTTACGTGCAAGCTTTGCAAGTATGAAAACATATTTATTTATTTATTCATTTAAAAAAACGTTCTTACAATTTTACTTCATTCCACTTTTATTTTGAAATCATAAAATTAAAGTATTGAAATAAGCAAAAGTACTGCAGTTGAAATACTGTAGTTAAAGTAGAGTAAAAGTACTGCAGTGAAAGTACTGCAGTAAAACTACGGCAGCTGAAGTACTGCAGTCAAAGTACTGTAGTAAAAGTACCACATTAAAAGTACTGCAGTTAAAGTACTGTAGTAAAAGTACTGTAGTTAAAGTACTGTAGTAAAAGTACCACATTAAAAGTACTGCAGTTAAAGTACTGTAGTAAAAGTACCACATTAAAAGTACTGCAGTTAAATTACTGTAGTAAAAGTACCACATTAAAAGTACTGCAGTTAAAGTACTGCAGTTAATGTATTGTAGTTACTGCACTGCAGTACTACGAGTTTAAAGTACTCTGACCTTTCTTTTCATCACCTAGGCGACCAAAGACAACGATCTCGTTGATCCAGCTCTGCAGCTCCGGGTCCCTGATGACATCGCCGTCGCCACGGTAATAGTGGCTGACCACGGCCTCTACATACCTGTGGGCCAATCAGAACGCAGCTCAGTTTTCCTTTTTTTTGTAACTTGTCAAAATTGTATTTTGGTTCAATTCGTCTCTTGTCATTTTTAATAATGAACATTATCATAAACTTTCGTTCCCATTTCTGGGTTTTCTGAAGCTTGTTGTCATGTTCGGTCGAAGCTCTTCTCGACCCGTTCAGCAGCTTTTCCTTTTTTAAAACTAGCTTTTCTCCTCCCTCGCTGTTTGAAAGCGGCGCTCTCCCTCTCCCATCCCTGAAAAACATTCTCATTATGGAATCAATGAAGCAAGCGAGTAAACGTGTTAAACCAGTAAACCTGCTACCTGCCTCTTCACTTGTCTTTGTGGGTCATGTGACCTTCAGCAGGAGAAAGATCTGTCAAAGCGAGACTGGTGACGGCGACATTTCTCCATAGGAACGTTTATTCTAGCCATTAGCCTTCATGCATGGTTTGTCCAAAGAGGCTCCTGTAGCCCAGTAGGTTTGCTGCGGTTTCTGTCGCCCTCTAGTGGTCGGAAAATCGCTTAGTGCAGCTTTAAACTCAGAATTCTGAAAGCTCAGAATTTGAACTTTTTTTCTCTGAATTCTGACATTAAACTCAGAACTCAGAACTAAATTTTTCACGTGGCCCTAATCCTCCATACAAAGCCCAGGTTGAAAACAAGCAGAATTATCAGGCATCACGGTCTACTGTATGCATATAAAAAATGTAGGCTGCTCACATTCCCTCTTGGTTTTTATCTTCAGCTGTGAGCTGTATTTGTGTTTGCCCTTCAGTTTGGTCAGACATAGTTTTTTTTTCCACATTAAAAAAATCCCTAATTTGCTCTTCTCTTCGCTCCCCATGGCGTGTTTCTTGGAGCACAGGAGCAAAGTTTTGGGGAAAAAAATGCACTGGCCTGATGGTCCCGCCTCTAACATGGCCATCATCCAATCATAACTCAGGATTTGGGGGTGGCACCTGGGGTCGGCAGTCAGATTTCAGGGGCCACCCCCTACACATGCCCCTGCATGAGATAGATCTTGCTCCCAAGTTAAACTAAAACATAAAACACATAATTTCACCTCCGGAACTCTGTACATGCTCCTCTGAAAATTTGATAAATTTGAAAGATGCTATATTAATAAGATTTACAACAGGATTTGTCAAAATTTTGTCTATCTATCAAACTGTCATGAAAATTTCAGATGACAAAAGATGTAAATCTTCTGTCTAATTTTGCTCAGGAACACCATGGCAAATCTGGCAGGAATACCTACAACTAAAAAAAAAAGGTTTATGAAAAGAGTTCATCATTTAGAGAAGATAGTAGCTCAAGTTTTTGACTTTGTCTGTTAAAGGATAAGTTCAATTTAATATATAATTTGTCTCTTACATACCTGTAGTACTTGGACACACAGACAATATTGACTCTCGAGTCGGTTACGAGCTTCTTGCTGCTAAATATGAATCCAAATGAGCGATGTCACAATATCTCCACTACAGTACAGTTTGATAATGTAACGTGATTTTTGCATGCGTAAGCCATGTCTTAATTTATATATTTTTGTTTACTTTTTATCGATATACAAAAAAAAAAAAATAACACTACGGTACTACCAGGCTCCATGTTGTGACCCCAGATTTTTTGTTGTTTGTATTTTTGTTTTTGTGTTGTTTTTTTCTTCTGAATTTGTTACCACTCTTTTTGTTTTCTCTCCCCTTTTAATTATCTGGATATTTTACTCTTTTTTTCTTTATTTTCTCTAGATTGATTCCCTTAGATTGCAAAAAAAAGGAAGCATTTGTCATGTTGGTTACCTGCATGCTTTTATTCCTGAGGCCGAAGTGTCCCTAAAATAATTTTCTGACTGCATTATTTGTCTATTAAAAATGTCTGCCAAGCCACTTCTTCAGGGAACTCAGTGCTAGCAGGTAGCAATTAGAATGTTGTGACTAAGTTAAGATTTTAATTGTCCAATCGTATTGACCGGTGGATGATGCTCCACAGCCGCAGGCCGTCGTCACGGTAATAGTAACCAGGGATGGAGTCCATGCCCCGCCCTGTGATGTCATCAGGTAAGCAGAGGTCACGGTAGGTCAGCGAGGCCGACGCCCTCCGCAGGAACTCCAGCGTTCCGGGACCGCCCACCGCTGTGTACTGAATAATTAATGAGATGAATATTCAAAATAAATTAAATTAGTGTTAATAAAAAAACCAAAAAGTAAATGTAAAAACTAAAAGAATAATTGATAAAAATTCGATATTTAATGAGATGAAATGATCAGTATTAAGTTTAAATGAAAAACTAAAAGGTAAAAATTAGAAATTATAAAATAAATGACAACATACAAATGAAAATTTGAAAAAAGTAAAAATTAGAGTTAGTGGAGATACTAGTTATGGAAGTTACTAAAAAAATATAGATGATATATCAGTTAACTGTCATGGTTGTGACTTTTTGGCTGGTCTATGTTTTGTATTTCTTTGTCTGTTTCCCTGTCTAGTTCTCTTAGTTCTATGTGTACCATGTTTCCTGTCTGCCCCAGCTGTGTCTAATTTGTAATCACCCCCCATGTGTATATTAGTCTTGTTCCCCAGTCAGTCTTGGTCGGTTCATTGTTCTGTTACTTGTGTTCTGTTTGTGTCAGTTTGTGTAGAGCTTCTTGTTTTTGGATTTCCTGTGTCACTATCTGTTCACACTGTTAAACACCCGGTCTTTGGGTTTGATCACAACCTGCCTCGCTGTCCTGCGTTTGGGTCCTCACCACACCTCCCCGTGACTTTGGAACATATACAGATTTTCAACATTTTCAAAGATAATAACAAAACCAAAGAATTTTTCTAAGATTTAAATATTTAGGTGAAGTCATACTTTGGACGACATATAAAATAAAAAATAAAATATAAGCAAACATTAAACAAAATCAAACTAAAAAGTAAAATAAAAAAAAAAGTATAATAAATGATACAATAAAAATTAAAGTTTGAGGTGTAAAATTCATGCAAGTTATTAAAAATTACATACATGATATATATGTTCAAATCAACAAAAGACAATTAAAATTA
Source organism: Centroberyx affinis (assembly GCF_046629955.1). Taxonomy (NCBI): domain Eukaryota; kingdom Metazoa; phylum Chordata; class Actinopteri; order Beryciformes; family Berycidae; genus Centroberyx; species Centroberyx affinis. The sequence goes on from NW_027283843.1 coordinate 134,963, forward strand.
GGTTAGCATAAATGAAAGTTTTATTAAAGTAAAATGTCATAGTAGATCATAGAGGAAAACTAAAAAGAAATGTAGGCCTGTTACAAATTTACAAACAAACGGGGGGGACTAACAGTTACAAACAAAAAATGTCAATATTAATATTTTCTAAAATATATGTATTCATTATGCCATTAATTATTAATGAGGGATGGGCGGAGCCTCACCTTGGCAAGCGTCCCGCTGTCAGAGATCAGCAGGCTTCGAGCCAAAGTGTCGATTTCCAGAGTGAAGCGGAAATGCGGAATCAGCAGCTGGAATACACAGAAAATACTATGAAAAGTACTGTGATTACACCAAGAGTACACCAACAAATACACAAACAATACTCCAAAAATCAACTATGAGTATCAAGAGTACTAGAATTAAATAAAAAACACTGCAAAGAGTACTAGATTTAGATTTCAAAAATATACTATTAATGCTAGAATTACACACAAAAAATACACAAAATGTACACAAAAAATACAAAAAAAAATAAAATACACCCATTGGCTCAACTGGAGCCATTAAGGCTAATCGCAGTGGCACAGATTCAAACCCGTTCTCCTTGCTGCTTGTCATCCCGTCTCTCCTGTCTCTACTGTGACTGTCCAATAAAGCAGAAATAATATAAAAAAAAAAACATACACCAAAATGCACCAAAACCCACTCTCAGTAACATGAGCGTTACCTTGTAGAGCGGGTGCACCATGGGAAAGTTCCTGAGCGTTGCCATGGCGAACAGCTCTGACATCACATGCGTGCGCAGGAAGTGAGCGTGCAGCTCGTGCTCGGAGAAGTCTGCGGCACGCACGAAGGTTTTGGCCGTCAGCCAATCAAATTCCAGATCCTGAGGCACAAAGACGGGGTTTCCTTCACCAGGAGTCTGCTGCAGCTAGGAGAGGAGACAAGAAAAGGATGGAATGAAGGAAAGAAGGAAGGAAGAAAGGGAAGAGGGAATGGAAGAAGCAAGAAAAGACAGAAGCAAGGAAGTGACATAGGAGGGGAGGAAGGAAAGAAAAGGGGAAAAAAGAAGGAAGAAGGGAAGAGCGAATGGAAGAAGGAAGAAACGACAGAAGGAAGGAAGTGAGCAAGGAAATAAAGAAGGAAAGATCAGATGGGAAGAAGGACGGAAGGAAAGGAAGGCAGGAAAGGAGGAAGGGAAGGGAAGGAAAGCTGAAAAGAATCGAGGAAAGGAGGCAGGGAAGGAAAGGAAAGGTCAAAGGTCACCTGGATGGCGATGGGAAGTGAGGAAAGGAAGCAAGGAAAGGAAAAGTCAGAGGTCACCTGGATGGCGATAGGAAGTGAGGAAAGGAAGCAAGGAAAGGAAAAGTCAGAGGTCACCTGGATGGCGATAGGAAGCGAGGAAAGGAAACTAGGAAAGGAAAGGTCAGAGGTCACCTGGATGGCGATGGGCAGCAGCAGGTTGTCGTTGTTCAGATGAAGCAGGACGAGTGGCGCTGTGATGTAATTCTGCTTCCTGTTGACTGTATTTGGCGTGAGGCCGTCCAGCCGCCAATAATCCACCAGGAAGACGTTTCCCCGCTGAATTATGCAAATGAGCTAATTAGTGGAATCATTCTTTTTATGTTAACAAGATTTGAGGAATGTAATGTAATTTTAAATACAAAAAAATTAAGATTATTTTCTGGATGAACAGCAACTGATTTGAAATATTACATCTTTAAATTGTGTTTAAAAAAATATATTTTTCATAATAAAATATGGAATTTTCTTGCACCTGATTTGTAGTTTAAATATAAAACAATTTATCATAATTTAACGTTTTATTAGTTGAATTGATATTGTTACATTTTAAATGTTGCATGTTTAAATTTTATGCAAACAATACAATTGAAATTAAAAAAATTGTTTAATAGTTTTATTTAATAAGAATTTAAATTCAGACTTTTACCTTGGCTTTATTGTAATATGTTACAATATTTATTTTAATTGTAAATTTAAATAATTAAATATTGTATATTTACTTTTTTTGATTGTGTTAATGATGATTTGAAATTCCTCATTTAAAAATATAATTGGAGAAAATATATATTTTTTTTTAAATAAAAAAAATGTTTTTCTTTTAATTAGGATTAAAATTGTTTTTTTTTTGTGATTTAAAATATTTTATGATACAATTATATATATTTAAATATGTTTATTTCACTTGTATTATAAAAATAGAATTGAACTAAAAAAGCTAAAATAAAAAAAATTAATTAGTAAAGATTTAAATTAAAATTTCATTTTATTAATTTAATTTTATCTAATCTAATCTAATTTTCGAAATATTTTTTATTTTTATATTTATTATAATTTCACTTAATTTCATATTTAGTATTGTTTGTTACTCCTGTTATTTCCTTGCCTGGGTCCAGACCTTTGACTCCGCCCACTCCACCAGTTGACTGATTCTGGTCTGGCATCTTGACATGAGAAACGATCGGTCCAATGAGCGCCGGGGGGGACTAACGATTAGCCAATCAGAGCCACGGGGGCGGGACTAACGCCGTCATCAAGCTGTTGTCAAGCTGTGTGCCGGAACCAAGGAGGAGTAACAACAACAATGGAGACGCTGTAGACAAGATGGACGCTGCTATCCAGGCTGTTCTGAATCCATTAAAAGTACCAATTACTTTGAAATCTGAACAGCTCTCTGCTTTGAAGGCATTTATTCAAAGGGAAGATGTTTTTTTCACATCAGCGTCGACTTAAAATGACGTTAGATTCAGGCGGATACGTCGGTCTCTAGTGATTGGTTAGAGAAAATCGAATCCCCCCCCCCCACGTAAATCTGTTAGAGTGGAGGCAATGACTGAAGATGGAGACGGAGTGGAACGAGTTGACAATTCTGTCTGATATCAGGCAAGTTATTTCCTCCTAAATTCACTTCAGTCACCTCCATTTCCTGTTGCAGGCTGGCTCCGCCCCCCAGCGACGCCCGCACTGTCTCCTCGGTGACGGCCAGGTTGGGCGGGACTTCTGTGCAGCGGCGAATCAGAGTCGGGTTGGCGCCGTTCAAGAACTGCTGGCCGAAAAAACAGTCTTCCTTCCAGAGTCTCTCCACCAATCCTGAGAGAGGAGGGAGGGACAGGAAGTGAGAATTATTGATAATCTGCCACAAAATTTTTAATTTATTTTTTTTTGATAAAAAGTAAGGAAAAAAAACAATAGAGCCTTTTCACATTTCCGGGTTCTACGCAGCGGAAGTCGTCACAGACGGGAAACACCGCAGCAGTAGCAACGTTTATCAATGAGAATAATAGACACAGCTCGAGTGTTTTCGTCTTTACTGCAATATCTACCAGATTACTGCAATATCTACCAGATTACTGCAATATCTACCAGATTTTTCAACCAAAGAAAGTGTTCTTTTGGTGGACCAGTTTTCCATCACAGAGAGGATGAAGCTTGAAAAAGAATTTTTTGAGAATTACATCCATACGAAGGTAAATGATTTCTTGTCTAGTTACCTAACGTTCAAAGGTAATCTATACTTTCCTCTTAGTTTTTAATTGTTTTCTAATTTTCTATTTTACAGCACGCCTCAAAAATTATGCTGTATGACAAAACTGCATTTTCCCAACAAAAACAAAAAAAATCTTTATTTCAAATAAAATAAAAGCAATACACTTTAATATACTACAGAATTTTCTTTTATTTTTTGCAATCTTTAAAACATAAAAATAAAATGTTTGCATGAAAGTCAGTGTATTTAAGCTATTGTGAACATTTTTATTCTGACAAGAAAAATACAAAATAAAGCTTTATTATTATGGCAGCTTATTTTCTAATAAATCTGTTTATTATTTAAGAAATGTAATATTTTTACATTACATTTAATTGAATTCAACTTGGACAACGTCACTACTACTTAGTTTTTTGTTTACAATTTTTTTATTTTTATTTTTTTATTTCATGTGTTTTTTAATATTAAGAACAAGCACAGATCCTGTACAGAACCACGGCGTGTGTTCACTTCTCTGCACTGAAGCACTGCGACAGTTCGATGACCTAACTCCACTAACGTTACTTAAATACCACAAGATGATGTCACCTACCGTTAAAGTCTGCAGGGCAGCAAAGACGAGTTACTGTCTGTAGTTTCACTTTTGTTTTCACACTGGGAGACTCTGTGGATTGAGTTCAATGCTGCTGGTCTGCTGTCTGTACATCTCCAACTTGCAGACATGAGGTGATGCACATCAGACGCATTAGAGATCGATTTAGATCCATTTCTGTTCACAGACCAACTTTTGATTTTGTGCCTCTGTATGGGAAACACTGCATCTCAGTCAAAAATGGCCTCTAGAGGCCAGCTGACGAAGCGCATCATCTCACTAAGCGTTACCTGACTGCCTGACTGCCTGACTGCCTGACCTGAATTTGCCTTGTGATTCCCTCGGCTGCACCGTGGGAATACAGTTTCCTTACTGCAGGTCTGGCTCCTCCTGGACTGGAAAACCTGCTGGATTTGCTGGAAACTGGACCAGCGGTGCTCTGCAAACAGGAGGCCGTCCAGACCCAGCTCAACTAGTCTGAAGCACAGGAGAAAAATCAGTTCAACCAGCGATTGAAAAACATCAGAATAGAGTGAAAAATGACAAAAACTAAAAATGACCACAAAATGACATAAAAAGAGGGCAAAAAGACCAAAATTACAAAGTGTCCAGAAACCAACATGAAATGGCAGAAATTAACAATAAACAACTGAAAAAATGACAGAAAACAACAATAAAATGATAGAAGAGCCAAAAATGTCAACCAACAAAAAAATGCCAATAAACAACCAAAAAATGATAGAATACATTGATAAACTACCAAGTTCTATTGTGTTTTACTATGTTTCTATTTGGTTCTATTGTGTTTCTACAGAGTTCTACTATGTTTTTATTGAGTTATATTGTGTTTCTACAGAGTTCTATATGTTTTATTGAGTTGTAGGCTACTGTGTTTTTACTGAGTACTACTATGTTTTTATTGAGTTGTATTGTGTTTCTACTGAGTTCTACTATGTTTTTATTGAGTTGTAATGTGTTTTTACTGAGTTCTACTACATTTTTATTGAGTTGTACTGTGTTTTTACTGAGTTCTACTACGTTTTTATTGAGTTGTAATGTGTTTTTACTGAGTTCTACTATGTTTTTATTGAGTTGTACTGTGTTTTTACTGAGTTCTACTATGTTTTATTGAGTTGTACTGTGTTTCTACTGAGTTCTACTATGTTTTTATTGATTTATATTTTGTTTTTACTGAGTTCTACTATGTTTTTATTGAGTTGTAATGTGTTTTTACTGAGTTCTACTATGTTTTATTGAGTTGTACTGTGTTTTTACTGAGTTCTACTATGTTTTATTGAGTTGTACTGTGTTTTTACTAAGTTCTACGATGTTTCTATTCGATTGTGTTTCTACTGTGTTCTATATTTCTATTGGGTTCTATTGTGTATCTACTGAGTTCTACTATGTTTACTATACTATATTTAATATAATGTGATATAATATAATGCAATTGTATGTAATGTAATGTAATATAATATAATGTATTCATTATAATGTATGAACAAATATTTTTTTTTCTGAAACTTACGCCTCGCTGATAGTCAGGATCATGTCGGTTGCCTTGGCGACAGAAAAGTGAACCTCAGCAGGAAGTGATGTCACATCATCCGCCTTCATCGACTCCGGGAGACCGTCGTCATAGCAATTCCACCTAAAAAAGATGTTTTATGATATTCATGACTTTAATTTGAAAGAAAAAAAATGTAAAATTCATAACTTTTATTTTTAAAGGGAATAATAAAAAAAAAAAAAATTCAATACAAAAAATGACATAAAAGAATGTACACTATAAAAAGAGAAAAAACGAAAAAAATAAGATGTAAAAAGTCAAAGAAAAATTGAAAATTCCACAAAAGAGTAGAAAAAATAGTAAGAAAAAAGAGAAAATTAAAGAAAAGCACTAAGATAAAAAATATACTAAGAAACAGTATTTTAATACAAAGAATAATATAAAGACTAATTGTATAGTAGTATATAATAACAGTATATAATAGTACAATAATATTTAATAGTAATAAAAAATTATTAACATGAATGAATTGAAAAGACAAAATATAGAAACTTATTGATATAATACCAAAAATAATAAAAAATTAAAAGCTAAAAACATTTTTTCTTAATTTTTGTTTTTTGTAAATTACCTGTAGGTTTGGCGGCGGCACGTCAGCTCGTTTATCCTTTGCTCCAATTCGATTGGTCGAACATCGTTGAACACAAATTTAGCTTCAAACAAGAAAGAAAAACATGAAATAAATGACTGGAGAGGGGTGAGATATTTGCTGTGGGAAAAGAGAGAGAGAGAGGGGGACTCGCCCAGAGAGAGAGGGCCTCATGTATCAATACATTTGTAAATTTGTGTTTACATTTCCGGATCCAATTTTACAAACAAAATCCCAATCATTCCTAAACTGGAAGCACTTCACTGGATCTTAATTAGCATAAATTAATATACTGGAATGTATGGAAAGAATTATTCAGTAGCTGAAGTTTCATCTGTAGAACGAAGTGTACGAGAAGTGGAACAAAAACGGTTCCATATGAAACTAAAAATGATAAAATATCGCCATGATGTCATCGACTATTATTATTACAGAAGTAGTCAAATTTATGAAAATATTTTTATTATTGTTACATATAAAAATGTGATCAGTTTAATATATCCTATTCCATCATTATTACCTCCGCCAAAGTAATAGGTAATAATACAAATTTTCATCCTTCCGTTAGCAGGATATCTCAACAAGTTTGGCACAGATTTGCACAAAACTTGGTATGAAGGTTGGTTATGGGCCAAGGGAGAACTGATTAACTTTTCATGTCGATTGGCCAAAAGGGGGCGTGGTGGTGGGCGTGGCTTATCACCAAAAATTCCGAATTTTGAGGAGACGGAAATGTATCCTTCCCGATTTAAATAGGCAAGGTCTGGCTGTTAACAGTAAGGTTCTGTGTTCTGGTTCTATTTTCTGGTTCTGTGTGTTCTGGTTCTGTGTTCTGGTTCTGTGTTCTGTGTTCTGGTTCTGTGTTCTGGTCCTATCTTCTGGGTCTATGTTCTGGTTCTGTGTTCTGGTTCTATGTTCTAATTTGCTGTTCTAGTTCTATGTTCTGGTCCCATTTTAATTTGTTTCTTTGGTATTCATCTTTCTCTATCTTTCCATATTATAGAATGAAATCTATTCAGAAACCAGTTTAATCAATAGAATTGAAAGATTCAAGATAAAAGACGAGCTGCCTCAGGTTTGATGAATCTCAATTTTCACATGTAAACTTAAAAAGGAATTAAAAAAATAAATAAATAATTTGTCCGAAGCTCGATAAATGACAGAGAGACTATAGACTATATAGAGAGACTAGCTTCTGAATTCAAAAACTAGTCTCAGACAGAGAGAGAGAGAGAGAGAGAGAGTAGAAAAGGGTGAGAGACATTCACCGACCAATAGAATCCCTCAGGGCGAGTGAGGTGGAGCAGCTGAGGAATCGATAGCAGGGGAAGAGCGAGACTCCGCCCTCCGGTGTCGTCACGGCAACCTCTGAACAGAACCAGACACTGGTTGTGGTGGCCGTGGCTTCCAGACGGACCAATAGGAGAGCTCCGAGACTGGCGGGACAGCTCACCTTGTATTCTGCCTAGCAACAGAGATTTAAGACTTGGATTTTATTACATCATTCATGACTAAATAAAAAGATAATAAAAATTGCAATAAAATAACTGCAGTAAAATAATTCTTAAGAAAAACATACAATGTATTAGCTCTAATTGTCATTATATATAAATTAACACTCAATTAAAACATGTAATAGATTATTAAAATATGAACTATCTGTCTTCTTTCCTTCCTTCATTGTTTCCTTTCCTTCCTCATGTCAGTAAGAGGAAACTTACGACTTCTTCTGTGTTTTTGCAGCAGCAGCAAATGTTCTTCAAAACCCGACAAATCTGAAAAAGAAAAAGAAAAGATTACAATTTATTCATTTATTGAAGCCCTTTATTACTTAAGTTACTATTACTTATTACTTCAATATCAATTAATAATGATCAGAAAGTATAAAATACATTAATTATGCATTTATTATTGTTATATATTAAAGAAATATAAATGATATTAGAAATGATAAATATTTTACTTTTTAAAACTGCATATAATAAAATGTACTAATTAAATATTTTCAATTACTAATTATTATCATCATATTTTTATATTATTATTATATATATATATATTTTTTTATAATAATCAATATCATTAGTTTTTTTTCTTGGGGGTTGTGACTCACTGAGCGCTCAGCCAATCGGACGCGCTCGCTGGCCCCTCTGCTGCCGACCAATTGGACGGTGGTTCGGTGGGCGTCACCCGACAGGAAGAAGCGTTCCTGGTGCACGACAACGCGGTAGATCACCATGGCAACTATGAAACAAATAAAAACAATAAAACTTTTTTTTTTTTTTTTTAAATGTGACGAGAAAACTTTAAATACCTTTAAATATGTCAAAATTACAAATAATTAAATTTTTTAAAGATTGAAATTGATATTTTTAATCATTTATTTTTTTGAATTTCGACTGATTTAGGAAGGAAAATAAAAGTATTGGAGTCTTCCCTCGTCCCTCTCTCTCTACATTTACTACTAAATTCTCTCGCCCCCATGTTTCTCTCTCTGTGTAGTCGAGTCTAAACTCTCTCTCTCTCTCTCTTTCTCTCTATGTATTCTCAAAGTCTCTCGCCCCTCTCTCTCTACAATTAATGTCTCTCACTTTTATTTCTCTTTCTCAGGTCAAGTCAGTATCACTTTGAACAGACAGGCTACAGCTGATGTAAAGTACACTGTATTCTCCATGTTTCTCTCTCTACATTTACAAATGTCTCTCGCTCCCATGCTTCTCTCTCTCTGGTCAAGTCAGCATTACTTTTAATTGACAAGCTGAAACTGATGTAAACTCTCTCTCTCTCTCTGTGAACAGACAGGCTCAAATTGATGTAAACTTGACTACTAGACTTGTTTTAATAAATTTAAATGAGCTGTGACTTACCAATGAAGAACTGGGTTTATGAATAACCAGAAAGGATAATCCGTCTGCTAGAAATGGTGAGAGTCTTCACTCTGACAGAAAAAATAGTCTCCTTCTGCTTCTGTCAATATTTAGTTTTCAGATTTCTAGAATCTTAAACACATAAATGCTGCATGTCAATCATTCCTCAGATTAATTATTAATAGTTACAGAAGAGTGCTGATTGGTTCAATTGTTTTTACTGTTGGAGCGTGGAGTCAGAATAAGACAGAAAAAATAATAAAGTAAAAAATAATTAAAGTTTTAATTACATGTATTGAGATTGAGTAAAGAAAAAAAAGTGACGTTTTCATATAGTGTAGTTTGAAAACTTACTTTGTCATTCATGAACGTAATACTGGATGGGTTATTGTGAAATTAAGCCAAACAATGTGTTGATGCTTACTACAAGGGATTTCAGAATCAAAGCCATAGGCTATGCCTTTTAGGAAATGATAACGTCAAAGAAGGAGTTTGGGTGACATTTTATTTGGTGTTTTAATCTGCAGTGCACGCTTTCACATGATTTCTATACAGTCGGCTACAAACACGATCAATAACAAGAAACCAGGTTTCAAGTTGTCACAAAATTGTACGGTGATGTGGGAATAAGAATAACCCACTCCGGGTTTTGGTTCACAATATACAGGCCTGGCAGGACATAATCAATGCATATGTAGACTAGCAGTTTATAATTAAGAAATATTACACAACAGGATGTAGGTCACTGCCATTATTGCTTATACAGCGATGACTAGAAACTAAAACTAAGTCTAATTATTAAAAGGGCGTTGTCACATCCGGACTGTCCCGATTTAACATAAACTCTATGTTCGTCGTCGATGTTACATTTGGTGTCAAAAGCTTCTAAAAACTGTTCGACTCAAGCAAATCTTTGTGATAAGCCATACTCACTTCCATCGTAGCTTCCACTTTCCTTACGCTAACGAAGCATGCTAACGTCGAGCAGTGCTCCGGACGGCAGCTACTGTCAGTCATGTTGCTGTCGTCGTCAGCCTCCCATTTGGAGTTAGCACCTCCCACTTGGAGTTAGCACCTCCCACTTGGCGTTAGCAGCTCCCACTTGGAGTTAGTACCTCCCACTTGGCGTTAGCAGCTCCCACTTGGAGTTAGCACCTCCCACTTGGAGTTAGCACCTCCCACTTGGAGTTAGTACCTCCCACTTGGCGTTAGCAGCTCCCACTTGGAGTTAGCACCTCCCACTTGGAGTTAGCACCTCCCACTTGGAGTTAGCTGAACAAGTCATGTAAAACAATTAAAGTGTGTAAAACTGACTGAGTAGGTTGCAGCGTGGGTGAACGGTTAGTTCCACTTCACCGAGGAAAAAGGTGAATGAGGCGTTTTGGGAGACTTGGAAAATCAATGTGGTCGTTTATATAGGATGATCAGGCTGATCGAAAGCCTTCTGAGCATCACAGGAAATTAATACTTCTGGACATTGGGTTTGGACTGGGGGAGTAAATAATATTAAAGAGTCTACAAAGGTTGGAGAACAGAAGCCTATTCTTAATGAAACCTGTTTGGTCCTGTGAGATAATTGTTGGAAGAATCTTCTCGAGGCCAATAGCCAAAGTTTTTGCTAATATTTTGGTATCAACATTTAGGAGGCTGAGGGGTTGATAGGATCCCGGGTCAAGTGAGTCCTTATCCTTCTTAAGCAACAGAGGGACACAAGCCTGGTAAAAAGTTGGGGGGAGAGTTTTGGCTTCAAAAGATTAATTGAAAACATGAAGTAAGAGAGGGGCAATTAAAGGTGAAAAGGATTTGTAGAGGATTTGTAAAGCCGTCGATTCCTGGAGCCTTAGAAGTTTCCATACTCTTAATAGAATTAACCAATTCATCAAGAGATAGGGGATCCTCTAGATATGTTTTATCATTTCCAGATATCATTGGGATGTCCAAACCATTGAGAAAATTCTCAATAAGGGTAGGATCACCCTCTGATTAAAAAAACTCACACATAGTTCCCAGTTTTTAACTTTCCACCCTCCGCTATCCACTCCTGGTCTTTGTATTGAAATCATACTTAAATCTCTTTTTCGCTTCACTATTCAGAGAACTGCAGATCTCATCTTGAATTTTTATTGAACAAGTTTTCTCTATCAGATCACATATTCCATCATAATGAGATATTAAATGAATACTTGTGAATAGTTTGGGCAAATATGTTTATTTTCCAATACCTCTTTCTGTAGTAAGTATATTTTCAAAATTTAAATTTAATTCCAAACTATCATCTGGTGAAGGATGAAGACATATCAATCAATGAAAACAGGCCTTCTTGGGTGCGTTCATAAGTCTAATCTGACACTTATAGAGTGGGTCAAATGTCAGAGTTTTCAACAGTATATGAATTTACGAATGGTCAAAATGGTAAACTTAATAAAACGGCAGGAGAGACTGTTATAGCTATCTGTGTCTGAAGACAAGGAAGGAAGGAAAGAACGAACAAACAAAGCTAGGAAGGAAAGAAGGAAGAAAGGAAGGAAAGAAGGAAGGAAGGAAGTAATGAAGGAAACTACGAAAGAAGGAAGGATGGAAGGAAGTTAGGAAACAAGGAAGAAAGGAGGGAAAGAGGGAAGGGAAGAAGGAAGGAAGGAAAGAGGGAAGAAGAAAGGAAGGAAAGAGGGAAGGGAAGAAGAAAGGAAGGAAAGAGGGAAGAAGGAAGGAAGGAAAGAGGGAAGAAGGAAGGAAGGAAAGAGGGAAGAAGGAAGGAAGGAAAGAGAAAAGAAGAAAGGAAGGAAAGAGGGAAGGGAAGAAGAAAGGAAGGAAAGAGGGAAGAAGGAAGGAAGGCTGGCCGGCTGATTGACCTTGATGGAGAGCAGGCTGAAGTTCTTCCTTTCCTTTGAGGTTTTTGACAAACGCCGACTCTTCACTTAAAATGTATTTTTTGTGATTTATACTTCATGAACAATATGGATCTGCAATAAAAATGTGACAGAACATTGTGTTTGTGTGGAGGAAAGACGAAAAGACAAGGTTTAGGTTTGTCTCCTCAATATAATGAAACTTACTTTGCACTGTGTGTCGTGATTTGTGGTTACAGTGATTATCTCCATCAACCAACAATATGATGTGAAGATGGAATTGTGCAAGTGGCAACTGAACATTGTGGGGTCGGTTTCTAAAAAACAATGTTGCAGGAATGTTTCTCACCTGTTTCTAACTACAGAATCAACTCCAGAACAATCTGACATGGTGGGTGTCGAAAGCCACTGTTCTGTGTCCGTTTGGCCTGGAATGACCCAAATGTTATATCAGTTTTTATAAAAATGTAGTGGCAACAATAACATTAAGGTATCTGCAAGAACACATAGGGGCTAATTCATAAAACTTCCTGGCAGGTTTAGCGTGACGTTAGCGGCAGATACCGTCACGGTGTTTCCTCATTCATAAACGTGAAATATCGGGACGTTGTTATCGTTACCGTTTTCCCCAACCTTCCACCCCTTTTGATCATTTACATATTGGGAAAGCGATTCATAAAAGCACAGCGCCGCAAAAAATACCACCTGCTCTAGTCAGACGGAATGTTACCTAATGAAAATGAATGTCAATTATTTAAAAATAAACAGATAAAGTCACAGTGCGTCCTAGGGGATTAATTATCATTGGAAATGTGAAAATGTTTAATAAATATGACTCGCACACTGGCTCTGATTGCGGTTGTGAACGCCAGTTTCCATCTGACCTGATTCAGTTTGTCATGATAAAAAGAGAAGATGACCAGACACACCTCCCATAAACTTTTCAGCAGCTGCTGAGTGAAGTAGAGCTGAAGTATTTAAGAAAGAGAACGCTGCACACTGCTGCCAATGCTCCCATATATTTATCTTACAACATTTTGATAACTCTCCATCAGGTGACGATCTCCACCGGCCAGTTTATAATTTCAGTAAGTGACATCATAAACATTCGGTTTATCATGGCCAACATTGCAGTTACAGCAGTAGGAGTGACTGAGGAGGAAGAGGTTCATCTGCCGGTCTGACTCTCTGCTGCCCACTGACACACAGGCAGACAGGTGTTACATATGTAAAGCTTAATTAACATGTTGAGTTTTGATTGGCTGTCACCTGGGCTACAGCTGAGGATAACACAGAGGAAACGTGGCTCCGTCACGGTATTCACGGGTGTGGTAAATTTATGAATCAGGGAAAATTACCATGGTGCAGATTTTGCCAGCCGCTATTCTGTTACCATGGAGTTTTATGAATTAGCCCCTTAGTGCGATACAATTAATGTCCTCCAAGAAATCTGGAAATTTAGGTCTGGAAAAGTCTGGAATTTTGAATGGCTCAGTCCCCTAAAACATATTTCTCTGGTGACGCCCCTGATATGAAGGATCATGTGTTTATTATAGTTATGTGTATGAAGGATCATGTGTTTATTATAGTTATGTGTATGAAGGTGATGCAGCTGAAATGAAAGTCTGAGTTCACATGCTTTGCTGAAGCTTTATTAAATGGCACAGAGAAAATCACAGCAATCAGCCACCAGTGTAAAGAACTCAGTCATCAGCGTAAAGAGAGAGTCAGAAAATGATAACTTCCTTAAAAGTTGTATTCCTGTGAACAGAATCACTTTGAGTGTTGATAGATTTTCATTTCATGTTGTTGTATATAATTCCCAGTTTGACAGCAGAGTGAACAGCAGGTGGCGCTGTGAGTCTCCAGCACTTTAATCATCGTCTGCAATGAAATAATAACAATTACTTCGGTCCATACAGTATCTGTGATATCTGGGACATTTTGAATATCTGTGATATAGTTGCAGTAGGTGGAACTGGGGAACTAAGTGTTCATAAAGTAATGTTAACTAATGCATTTACTAACACAAATTAAACACAAATAACAACATCAACAAAAATGAATGTTATATGCACATTAACAACTGCTTTTTATTAATGCTATCATACATTTTTGTTAATAATATTAACCAGTGCGTTTACTAACATGAATTAAGCATGAAGAGTTAGGTTTTCAATTTAGACAATACATTGGCATTAACATGTAGAACAACATTACTGAATGCAGTTTTTTGTTGTGCATTTAATATGAACTCATCCTTGTTAATGTCACTGTTCATGCTTAATTCATGTTATTAAACACATTAGTTAAAAAACATGTATAACAACATAAATTAATTCAGCTGTTCATGTGCATTTAATATGAACTAATCTATGTTCATGTTGTTATTGATGTTTAATTCATGTTAGTAAATGTATCAAGATAAGATACTTTATTGTCCCCATGGGGGAAATTTGTCTTGGACTCTGTGTTGCTTTATCACTTATCAGTTGTACATACATCATCAAAACATTTATATATTTAAAAAAAACACATACACATACATACAAACTAACACACATACATGTTAACACTGGAGAATGAACACTTAATGTAAAGTATTACCAAGTATTCTGATGAAATCCTGATGATGATAATATTCATATTTTTATATTTCAGTTCTTAAAAAATATTATTTTACAGTGTCGGGCTCCTGAATGCCCCACTTTGTTGATTTGGCATTTCAAATCCCCTGAATTGTGGAGTTTATTAAAAAGAAAATTATTGATTCTAAAAAAACAAATACCCCAGAAATATACTCACAGGGGTTTTCCCACCAATCTTCAGGAGAGAGGATTTGTAAGATGTCCCTGAAAAATAAACATTTTGGGCTTTATTTCCATACAGAAATACAACTTAGCAGATGTATAAAATAAATGTAAATTACACTTTTGGTTATGGCTCTGGTTGGTAATACTGGATGATATCAATATTACTGTTTAAAGGATGGCATCTGACATCGCCGTCCATGCTCATTTTAATTTTACTAAATCGTAATACACACAAGATGAAAGAGATCAAAGAACACAAAAACAAGTGAATGAAAGAGCGCGAAAATAAAATAAATTCATAAAAAAATCAATTTGTCTTTTTCATTTAGGTATAAGTGTATTTAGTGCTCCGTTTTGGATTCTGTTAAAGTGATTTGAATATGAATAAATTCATGTAACCTGGCAGTTCTGCTGTAGTGAAGGTAACTTACTCCTGTATGGATTTGCACTCATACTGATAGACTGCAGACCCCATGGCGGTTTTGATGTCTTCTTGCAGTTTTTTCAGAGATTTGTGTTTACAAGTGTCTTCATTCCTTAAGGAGAATGTACATTTAATAATGAGATTGACTAGTGGAAAATGAATCACAACAACACATTAGAATATAGAAACATGTTCACATTTTAGTCAAAGGGATGTTCAGGAAGTGCAAAAGCATCAACTTTGTTAACTGGATGACATGTAAAGCTTTTACAACAATAATAACCATAGAAAGTGCTGCAGTAAGTGCATATATTTTGAAATATGTAACAAGGCAGTCAAAAGGAACTCTAAAACCATAAAGTTTTGAAGAAAATGCTTAAGCAATAGCAGATACAGGTGACAAAATTTGTGTTTCTATTACTCTGAGGATTCTAAATCACATACAGTTAAGTACAATGACTGTACATATTGACTATAGTTCTATTCATTAACATGCCAACACGTTGTTAATGTACTTACACCCCATCCTCATTGACCATTAACACACGCAAGCCAGTCACTTTCTTTTTGGGCAAGTTGGGCACGTCATACAAGGCTAAATAGCTTGGAGAGAATAAAAGGAAACAAGCACAGGAAATCTGTCATTTTTACTTGTATTCAGTGTGGATTACTGTTGTTTATCTCTTCTTGAACACACACACACACACTCACATAAATACACATACACAGGAAGAGGAGGAGTTTGGACAGAGGGTTTCACAGAGGACAGGAGTGTGGTGATGGAGAAAACACCTCTCTGTTTTGTTTTTCAAACCTCCATAGATCTGTCCAAAGGACTGCGCTGTAACATTCCTGCTCTGCTCTGTTTTACATTTTCATCAGCCTCTAACAGATGAATGAGCTGCTCATGAAAACGGAGCTGAAACAAACAGCAGCAGGCCCAAAGAAGACTGAAGACTGAAAAGTCAGATTGTTTTCTTACCCAGACATCAAACTTCATACTATTAATAATTTAGTCCACTTCAAAACCAAGGGAAGACTCTGTATTTGCTTTGTAGACCTGAAAAAGCCGTTTGATTCAATGTGGCACGACAATGTTTTCAACTTCTCCAAAGTGGGATTGGTGGCAGAGTATATGATTTAATTAAATCCAAATACTCTGACAATCAATGCTGTGTGAAGATTGTAAATTAGAGAACTGATTTATTTAATCTAGGCAGAAGAGTCCATCAGGCTGCAATCTTCCCTGCCCTGTTTAACATTTACATCCAGAAATATAATCTGCAAGCCCAGGACTAGAGCTGCAGGGAAAACAAGTCAAGGTCCTGTTGTATGCAAATGATTTGGTTTTATTATCTCCTACAGCATTACAACAAAACCTGACACTGCTGGAGAACTACTGTAAAAACTGCATGAGCATTATCCATCAACCTGGATAAAACAGACTGTAGTGTTCCAAAAAAAAAAATTCAGATCACAAGCAACCAAACACCACTTCACTTTGACCCAGTGCCTGTCAGTCCATCACAGAAACACATTAGTGTCTTTGTGGAGAACTTTGTAGAGAACAGCGGCTTTCTTTAATTAGTTGACTTTTTCTCTGAATGCCATTACTGTGAATATCTTTGGATCTTTTGTATGTTGATGTTTTAACATCTGAAATCAAAGTTATTCTTAAAATTAATTGCAAATTAAATCCCCCTAAAATACACGGCTAATGTCACAGACCAGTCCCTTTATGTATCAATATAGTTCACTGGTGTGTGTGTGTGTGTGTGTGTGGGTGAACCTGATTTATCTCATTACAAGTGAATCTGATTTACCTGTCGGGCGTGTATCCCTTCTTTCCATCCAGTAACACAGTGACGATACCTAATGCTTTCTTTGCCAACTGGAGTGGAAACACAAAACATCAGATTATTTCAGCAGAATCAGTTTCATGTCCCTGTCAGGCAAACAGGATTATAATACATTTAGGGAGTGGTAACTCTGACTCCAAAATGAATCTCTCAGATGCAGTGATGATATTACTGATAAGATGTAAACTGTGTACAGTAGATGCTGTTTTCTTTCTGCTGGTAACTGGAACATTTAGGCCTTTAGCAGATGCTTTTATCAGGCCAGAGGGAGAAAGATGGAAACCGAAGCTGTAGCTGTAATGAAACAGAACTGGCTGCTCAAAGCAGCAGATCAAATCTGTGCATGATGCTAGCTTCACAGCAACACAATTTCATGAGCGAGTCTCAGTTGGGCCGTTGGCACCGGAAGCGTTTTTCTCCGGCCAGCAGCTCTCCTGCTCTACAGGAGGAGAAAACCTGTGGAAACAGCAAAGCTTCATCTGTTCACTGCTGACAGCTCACTGTGCTTTTCCACATCAGGGATGAACTTTATATCTTCCAGCTTCTCCGTTTCTCCCTTTCTTCACAAACTCCCTCATATCAAAGCAGTCAGGTTTATCTGTTTGTTTTCTCAGAGTCGTGACTTGTGATCAGGCAATAATTAGGAAAGCCTAGGGGACCTAGATCTCTCTCTCTCTCTCTCTCTCTCTCTCTCTTTCTCTCTCTCTTTCTCTCTCTAAATAAATAAATAAATTAAGTAGCCTATAAATAAACAAACTAAATTCAATAACAGACTCAGTTTTCTAAAGGCAAGTGATAATTCAAAACCAGATAGATCATCATCCTACAATGTGTTGCATTTAAAATTCATTCATCAACAACAACAGTGAAGACTCTGGTAAACTGATCACTGAATGTCTTTGTTCTTCTGTGTTGATATAATGCAGATAGGAGCATCTGTAGTGTTTCATGGTGTTTTCCTGGAGAGCAGGAGAGCTGCTGCGTGGAGAAATGTGTTTCTGGTGTGAAGGGCCCAACTGGGACTCGCTTGCTAATCGCTAACTTGGCCGTTGGGTTACTGATGTGAACCAGCCTTAGGGAGAAGGGCAACTGGAATGTTCCAGAAAAAAAACTGAATTAGAAACCTTTGTTACTGCTCATGTGAGAGCAAAGAAAATCTTTCACTGGCATGTTCTTTCACTCATATTGTTAGCTAGCTAGCTGCTAATTAGTTCAGAAATATCCAACACACACACTCACCGCAGTTGAGACGGCGGCCCAGTACATATTGTATGGAATGGTAGAGCAATTTTTACTAAAGACTTCTACAGGAGAGAGAAGAGAGGAGAGCAAGCCATCAGAGTCATTCCTGGTTCTAGTCACACAGTGTGAGTGTTAGAGGGACACACTGCTCTAACCTGTACAGGTTACCTGCTTCTAATCACATGGGAAAATACCATAAAGAATCAATGCCATAGGGGCAGCCTGTATGTTATACATAGCTCACACTGAAATTAATTGTAATATTACCGTTGCTGTTTTCCTTTCCACACCAGTTTTGGCCTTGTAGGGTTCCATATATGGTCTGCCAAATATGGACATAGGTTTCCGGATTATCCGGCAGCAAGAGTTCAGTGTCACTGTACAGCAGGAGCTGAGAGAGCACAAGGAAGACAGCATTACAGGCAGTGTGTTAGACAGTGTTGGACAAGTTACTGAAAATTAGTAATTAGTTACAGTTATTAGTTACTTCTCTCAAAAAGTAATTTCATTACTCTACCAATTACTGCATAATAAAAGTAATTCGTTACTAGGGAAAGTAACTTTTGCGTTACTTTTAAATGTCTGCTTCAATTCTCTTATTACACATAGCTATATTATTTTAGTGTGGGACAAGACAACTGTCAAATTTGATCTATCATTGTACCCATTATCACTATGATGATATCACTTTCCAAGGAAAGTAGCTATTGGCTGCCAGATGATGTCATACGATAATTTGCATATCAACATAATGCTGCACTTGTTATGCACGCCGCAGAGTAGCCCGTTTTAATATAAGTGCTGACTCCGCCCACCCGGGCCAGTTTCAGCGTACACCGGTAATAATTACAAGTGCACCCTATCCTACAGCCCCTGCTGTGGGAAGCTGTGATCATCAGACTCTCTGGATCAGACAAGCAAGTAGAGAAAACCTGCATCAGCCGGACCAATTTATTGCCAAATGCTTTGGGATTCAACTCATTAACTTTGCTTCCCATGGTCAGAAAAAGTCTCCAGATTTGTCTCAGGGAGGTTGGTAGACTTTTGATTCACTTGCTCCACCGTAAAGTCGGATGTTCATAAACCGGATAATCCAGTAACGAGTAACGAGCCCATTTAAATTTCAGTAATTGTAATTGCGTTATTAATTTGAAAAAGTAGTTCGTTACATTACTAGTGTTAGACACTCACTGAACACATGAACACACATTTTGACCTGCCAAGGGACTACAGATGTGAATTAGCTTGCAGCTATAATCTGGTACGGTGCATCAAATGGTGACATTTATGTTTGAACTGTACATTGTCCCTTTTAAATAAATAAATAAAATAAACATGAACACTGGTGTGATGTCTGACATGACTGTGGTGGTTTCTCACCTCGTCCTTTTGTATTTTAATGGGCTCTGCCTCGAGCAGGTCCTTGTAATCTTCTTGTTTGATGGTATCTGGATCCTTCTTGACAAAGGCACTGGTGAACTTCTTCCAGAAGGTGTCACAACTGATCTTTACCCTGGATTACATCAGTATAATAATTTCACTCATTTGATTCATAAACTGAAGCAAAAACATCATTGTTAATGAATGACTGAATGTACGCAGGTCTGGTTTTATCTTCAGCACATTTAAAGAACAGTCAGACATCTCAACTCAGAAACTCGTCACAAACTCTCAACGCAGTCTGTTTCTTTTTCCCGTCTTGACCATTATGACAAACATGTTGAATATTATCTTAAAGGTTCTATATGTAACTTTTACAAACTTTTTACATGTATAAATCGTTTTTTATTGCCAATGTGTGAACGGGTTGTAACGTAACTTAAAAAATGAGACCTCCGCCGACTTTCTCCGTTGCCTGTCACAGTGTGTAAAGCTACATTCTATGTGAAGGACTCAGGCTGTTTTTTCCGGGAGATTCCAACGGATGTGACGTGATGCGCGCTCCCGTGGCGTCTCTTCAGCTTCACTACTTCTATAGCTCGCTTGCTCGTAACGTAATACTTTCTGAGTGGATATGTTAGTTGGCTAGTTTGCCAAATCACTTCACCAGCTAACGTGATCCATGATACTAAGTTATGTAGCTATTATGACAAATAGTGTTGATTTTAGCCAACAATAAATGATGTAACGTTACAAAGCAAAGGTGTATAACGATGCCTTCTACTAGCCAAGAGTGATGCAAGGCAGCGGCGCACACGGGACAAGTTTGCCTTCAGGGCTTTCTGGTAGAAAGCCTTAGGGTAACCCTAACCCCTACCTAAACCATAACCGTGGATTTCTGTCAGAAAGGCTTTCTGGCAGAAAGCCCTGAAGGCAAACTTCTCCCGTGTGCGGCAGCGGCGGCCAAATAACGTTATCTAACTGTAAACAAAGCTATGCTAAGGTTAGCCAGCTAGCTGTAACTTAGCTACGCTGCATGGATCTGGCGTTTGTACAGTGAACTACAATGCTGATTTACAGTAACGGTGAAATAAACAATGGTAAGCTGTAATGACACAGCAAGGTGAACTACAGTCATTCAGGAAATGATGAATACATATAACGTTACATATTCCGTGTAGTTCACTAACAGTAAGCGTTATTGCAGAGAACAGATAGCGACATTGCTGAGCCTCACGGTGAAACTATTGCTGTTTTCACATATGAAAACTGGCTAGCAAGCTAACGCCGACCTATAATGTTATAAATACAGCCAATGTCACGTTATCACCCGACAAAGTTCACACATAGTCACAGTTCCTCCTCACAAAAACACAGCACTGAAAACATACTTAACATACATATAACTTCAATTAATAGCCCGAGAGAGAGAGAGAGAGAGAGAGATGGTCGAGCGAGCTAGAGAGAGAGAGAGAGAGAGATGGTCGAGCGAGCTAGAAATTGAATGAAGAGAGGGAGCGGTAGTAGCGAGAAAGCCGGTGAATCAGAGAAATAAAACGTTATTTTCTGATTGTTTCACAGCGGTTATGTTCTAAAGCACAGAGAGAGAGGGAGAGAGAGAGAGAGAGAGAGAGAGAGAGAGAGAGAGAGAGAGAGAGAGAGAGAGAGAGAGAGAGCCCCGTATCAAAATACCGGTAGCCTACCTTAGAAAAAAGATTGAAAAAAAAAAAAGATCAACGGAGAAATGTCTTGCTTCTGCTTCTCCTGAGTTTTGTTCAGCAAATTTGAAACTGACAGCTTGAATTTGAGGTCGTACTTTTTTCTCTGTGTCGCCATGGCGATCAGCAAATGTGACTGACATTTGAATGCAAGTAAAAAAAAAAAGAAACTGCTTCCTCATCTATCATGATATGATGCCGGTCCATCACGTTCATATGGTCACTGTTTTGGCCGATACACAGGATGCTCGCTCGCGCCTACGGAGTGCGGGCACACACGAGCACGAGCAACAGGATGCTGACTGCAGTTACCTTAACGGCCACCAGGTGTCACTAATATCAAGCATTTTCTGAATCTTACAAACAGTACCTTTAAGTGTTTCATCTTGGCTCCAAAGGTGTATGACGGTTAACTATGGATAGCGATCTATCATGCTACCCTGTCAACAGCCAACAGGTGCGCTGTCTTTGGCTGACATCAGCACCTGTGGTGAGGCTCTACAGACAGAGGAGGAAACACGGCCGGGGGGGAAGTCCCGGTTCTGTCGGACCGTCGAATCGGAGGAGAAACCGGAGCTGTGGAACGCTACATGTATCTCTCTCTTTAACTCTCTCTCTCTCTCTCTGCGTGTTGTGTGTGTGTGGTTTGTTGTGTATGTGTGTGTGTGGAGATGGTGGAGGAGGAGGAGTCCATTATCAGTGTTTTGAGCCTGCATAATCCTTCACATGCACTGAAAACCAAAATCTGGGTTTAATGTGTGATGCTGCATGAGTCTCAGTCTGAACAGAATCTTAAAATGTGAGCTGCTCCAGGACTGAAAACTCAACACTGGAGACAGATTGTTGTTAAATGTCAGAGTGTGTCAGACTAAATGATGTCTGGTAGTCATAACAGCTCTATATCAGACAGCTCTATAGCAGACAGCTCTATAGCTGACAGCTCTATATCAGACAGCTCTATAGCAGACAGCTCTATAGCAGACAGCTCTATAGCAGACAGCTCTATAGCAGACAGACCATTATAACAGACCATTGTACTTGCCGTCTTTACAGAAATTGCTCTTACCTTTCAGGATTGTTTTTGACAAATTTTTCACATTTCTCTTTGACTTTCTTCTCAATCGACTCTGCTTGTCCCTTAAAACAACTGAAAATGTTATAAAGCTTACTGCTCATCTAGCTACACAGAGCCAGGGGTGTAATGTGTTTTGTGTAAATGTATTTTCAGAATTCTGTCAATGCAAAATACTACAGCGGATTGAATTAATACTCAGTTTGATGTATTACATGACAGTATAATGTATTACATGACAGTATAATGTATTATATGACAGTATAATGTATTACATGACAGTATAATGTATTATATGACAAACCTGTAAACCTTTAGCCAAACCTGGCTGAAGAAGCATCATAGTGATGGATGCAAGGAGCAGAGCCATCCAGACAGACTGAAAGCTCTCTGCCATTCTGCACAGCAGCTCTGTAAACACATCAACAGCCACTGGAGATGAGCTTCATTTGCTTCAGAAAAATGCAGAAAGGTTTATATATATTATATTTATATATATTATATTTATATAAGTTATATACAGTGCCCTCCATAATGTGTGGGACAGTGAATGCGGTTTTTATCTACTGTTTTCTACACAGTGAATAAAACATAGGTACTTATGATGGCTGTCCACTGTACTGATGATACAGGACAGACATTCCAGTGTTTACAGAATGTGTTTCCATGGTGAGCATTATAAACATAACTAGGTTTTTCACTAATAATGACAAAAAAATCATAATTGTCCGTTCGCCTCTCCTTCCCATAATAGATGTTTTAATGTAGAGTAATACTAAAATCAAAAGCTAAATACAACAAAACTTTTTAAAATGAACAAACGTAGTGAGTGATACCAGGCTGTTCATTTCCCATTACAGCACCGTGACATCATGTCTACATGGTGTAAATAAAATTGTATCACTGTTAAAAGTTGGTGGCAAAACTGGTTTACCGTTTATCTACACAGAAACTAAAATATTAGGAGCTTAATTAGGTTGTCTGTGTTTATCTACATAGGGCACAATGCACTCACAACAAACTGCAGTAGTGTCTGAGTTTTATCTCATTTTTTTCTTTTAGCTCCCTTCCCCTGGCTGTGGGGGAGTTGAGATTATTTTGTCTTTTGTTCCATTTTAAAGTTAATTTTGCTTTGCTTTGAGTGTCATAATGATAAAAAGGACATATCTCTGATGGTAAAGTAGAGGAAGCTCACCTGTCTCTGTGCTGTGTCGTCTGCTTGGTAGAGTTCAGATCAGAGAGGAGTGTCGACTCAGCAGGTGAGGATCTGGTCTGTAGCGGTCTGTGAGTCTCAGTAGAAATGTACCTGCTTTTATCCACACCTGGACTGTCAGGCCACGCCCCCTGACAGACCGTTGTTTCACTGGAGATTAGATTAGAGTTTTTGCATCCTCCTTACTCTAATTTCAGTGAAAGGCTCAGTGTGAGGCTGCAGGTCTCAGGACTCTATCACCAGATGTAGTGTGTGTCTGTGTGGTGAAACATTACAGACACACAACACAGTGTGGAGGTTCATCCACTAGCAACACACTTCAGACCGCTTCAGCTGCACACACTGGACTGTGAAAAAAATGGTAAAGCGAAGATGCTTTCAAAAGTAATGAAATGAAAAGTTTCTGAATATTAAAATAATTACTTTTTTTTATTATTTACTAAAGAGCAGTGTACTGACACACTAATGCAGAAAACAAATAAACATCTAAGACAAAAAGTATATAAAAAATCTAGGCTGCCTAAGACTTGCACAGTACTGTGATCTGTGGAGGACAATTGTTGTAACTGCTTGAGACTGGACTTGACTTGGTAATCTACATTTAGACTTGTGTCTCAAGACTTGAGACTGACTTGGGACTCGAGCAAAGTTGTCTTCTGTATGGAGGACATGTAGCAGAAACACTAGCTGCTTCCATTCATTTTGTATAGAAAGCAGTATAGAATGAAGTACTGCAAGTGGACCATAGTACTGTAAACAGCAAGTATGTTCCATGTATCGTATGAAATTGAGTTTTCCTATTTTGTCAGTAGAAATGTATGTTTACTGCATAGTATTTTTTCTGTTACTGTAGTATTTACAGTATTTGAATGTATTTGTACATTTTCCAGAAGTGAAAGCCTGCCAGGTCTTGACCTCACCAGACCTCAGCAGTATTCACTGTATCTCTGTGTGTTTTATATTTGACTAGGCAAGTAACATGATACTCTTTTCCAACATGCTGCTGTGTGTAAGTGCAACTGAAAATGCAAAAGGAACGAGTCTGCTGATAAGATATTCACAGACGGGCTTCACTGAGCACACACTGCTTCATTGTGCAAGAGATGTGTGGAGTTTTGCATTTGGCGTTAAGTGTTTTTACGTTTTTGTGAGTTATGAGTAAATGAGCCTTAGTTCCTGAAAATGTGTGTAAGCACTTGTGGAAAACTAGAATTGTCTCTGTAATTTCCTTCTCATCAAGTCCCAGAGCATCGCAAGCTGAAACCCAACAGGAGCAGAATCAAATTCAGTGAAATCATGAATATTTAATGATTTCAAAGCATATGCCACACATAAGAAGTAAATCCTTCTGTCATCCCAAACTTCGGTGCTTCCTCACCATGAGAAAAACAGATGAATGGATCTTTACTTCATCAAGATATTTTAATTCAGGCACAGAAAACAAAGCGACATTTCCCAATAAATCCGGGAATAAGAAAATGCTGAATTTCTGTGCTGTAAAATATGTAAATATCAGCACCTTGGCAAAGACAGCTGTGAACTCATAGCTTATTATCAACCGACTAAAAGTCACATTCCAAGAGAGATTTTTCTTTACTCTTAAGACCGAGGTACAAAAGTGTCTCTGAATGTGGCGTGGGAATCTAGAGACTGAGGCTGACGAGAGATGTTTATCTTCAGGCTGTAAAACAATCTTGTAAGGAATGTGAATTTTTGCCCAAACTATATTTCACAATGGATTTTACAGAAAAAACCTGTACCTGTAGGGACTGCTGTCATAATCTGGAGTAGGGGTTATGTCATTGTTTTACTATTTGTCTGTGCGTATGTGCTTTTGTCTGTGCTTATGTGTTTTTGTCTGTGCTTATGTGTTTTTGTCTGTGCTTGTGTGTTTATGTGCTTATGTGCTCTTGGATGTTTTCTTTTAATGTTCTTTATATACCATCAACCTGCCAGGGACTGCTGTCATAATCTGGAGTAGGGGTTATGTCATTGTCTTATTATTTGTCTGTGCTTATATGCTTTTGTCTGTGCTTATGTGTTTATGTGCCTATGTGTTCCTGTATGTTTTTCTCTTAATGTTTTTATATGCCATCAACCTGCCAGGGACTGCAGATGAAAACTAGCCTGTACGGCTAAATCTGGCACTTTTACATGATGTACTTAAGTACTCATATTATTTAATGTGCATTGTCCCTTCTTAAATAAACAAACAAACAAACAAACAAACAAAATAAATAAATAAAAACATTTTGGAAGGTACAGTCATGTTTGTAGACAGATTCCATTTCTACGACATCCTCCATCAGTTCAGCAGAGCATAGACCACACACACACACACACACACACACAATACACACAAACACACACACACACACAATACACACACTATACACATACACACTGTACACACAGTTTACACATACAGTACATACACTGTACACACACACACATGCTATATATACTATATACATGCAGGTAAATGTGTGTGTTGTGTAGTGGGGGATGTAGGTAAGTGTGTGTGTGTGTGTCAGTGTGTGTGTGTGTGTCTGTGTGTGTGTGTGTAAGCTTCTCTGGAGAAAATAATCAGCTAAATCAGGAAACAGGAAAACAAACAGCGCTGCACTGACATCTAGAGGCTGAATGAGGAACTACAGGAAAACGACTTGTTTCCTTTCCCAGCCTCTTTTTCTTCACACCAAAAATAAAACCGCTGAGAGTCACATTGACTGTTGGCAGCTTCATTCAGGTCTGATATGTGACAGTGAGGCTCTGCACCGGCCGCTGTTCGATGTTTTAAAGCAGAAATGTGATAGAAGGTTGAAGAGTGTGTTGAAAATTGTGTTATAGCGTCATTTTAAAGCGTAAAGAAAATGCCTGTGTCTCCGCCCACTCCTCAGTTTAGAAAAATACAAAGTTGTGTGCACATAAAATCCAGGAAGACGACATTACGCGATGTATTGTCGAGATTACAACAAGACTGGAAGACTGGAACATCTGAAACGAAGTGAGTTTGGGGTTTCATCCCACTTTAAATTTACCTTCTCTTCTTTTATCTAACTCTTATCCAGAGAGACTTCCAACAGCAGAACAAGCTTCAATTCCTTGATCACCATTACAGCCGACAGTAAGGAGGTCAAAGGTCAGACTGACAGATAATCCTGTGACCCTGAATCATCATGTATGACACCGGTCAGTTCCCAGTGTCCGACAGCAGACTGTGGTTGAACAGATCCCAGTATAATAATAATAATAATAATAATAATAATAAACTTTATTTATATAGCACAATTCATGCATAAAATGCAACACAAAGTGTTTAACATAAAAGCAGATTGTCATAACATTTATGATAAAATAATAAAAACAAGGGGAAAAAAACCAAAACAAAATACAATAAAATAAAATTAAAATAGCAGGATAAGACAAAATAAAACAACCATTAGGTAAAAAAAAAACACTTCAGGAGAAAGCAGTGGTAAAGAGATGTGAAGCCCCTGAGACTTTCAGGCAGACTGCTCCAGAGTTTTAGGGGCTGCCTCTCCATCTGCCTTTTAGTTCTGACCTGAGGAACAATCAACAGGTTTGAGTCAGAGGATCTAAGGGACCTAGTGGGCACATACAGTATGTCTTAACCATGTCAGACAGATATTGGAGATTGGAGTAATGTGTGCTCTCTGTCTGGTTTTCATCAGAACACAGGCTGCTGAGTTCTGTATGAGCTGAAACTGACTAACAGCTTTCTTAGACTCCAGACAGAAGAGCGTTATAATAATCCAGCCTGCTGGAGATAAAAGCATGAATTAACTTTTCTGTGTCTGCCTGGGAGAGAAACGCTTTAGTCACGTTTCTAATGTGACATTCAAAATTTAGGTCAGAATCAATAATAACACCAAGGTTTTTGACCTGTTCCTTGGTGTTTAGTGCGAATAATTTTAGGCGGTCGGACAGTTTTTCTCTCTCAGCTTTTGCTCCAATAACTAGGATCTCAGTTTTGTCTTGATTTAGCTGTAAGAAGTTCTGAGTCATCCACAGACTTATGTCAGAGAGGCTTGTGATCAAGTCGTTGATAGAACTGTAATCATTTGAGCTTACAGAGATATATAGCTGGGTATCATCTGCGTAATCATGGGAATTGATGCTGCGATTTCTAATAATATTGCCGAGCGGTAACATATACAGACTGAAAAGAACTGGGCCTAAGATAGAGCCCTGCGGAACACCACATGTCAGGTCTATTTTATCGGAGGAGTGGTCATCCATGGCCACATAAAATTTTCGACCGGTTAAGTAAGACCTGAACCATTTAAGAACTGTGCCAGTAGAGACCGACCCAGTGTTCAAGTCTGTCCGGCAGAATATTATGATCTACAGTGTCGAATGCGGCACAGAGAGCTTTTTCTCATCAGTGTTCATCCTGAGGTCATTCACAACTTTGACTAGAGCTGTTTCCGTACTGTGCTGGGTCCTGAAGCCAGACTGGAATTTTTCAAACACAATGTTGTCGCAGAGGAAGTCATTCAGCTGTTTAAAAACATTTTTTTTCTAAAATCTTACTCAGAAAAGGCAGGTTGGAGATTGGTCTGTAGTTAGAGATGACAGAACAATCTATGTTGTCTTTTTTAAGCAGTGGTTTAATTACAGCGGTTTTAAAAGCTGTAGGAAAGGTGCCTGTGAACAGCGAGTGATTCATTATTGTTAAAAACTTCCACTGCAAAACAGCTGAAAACCAATTTTAAAAAAGTGGTGGGAATGGGATCAAGAGCACAGGTAGAGGATTTTAACTCACTTAACTTAACAGACAACTTTCTTGATCATTTCCCGGTTCACTGATGTAAAAAAGTGCATGGTGCATTCAAATTTTGGGGCAATACTTTGTGGTGCATTGTCCAGCTTTTTCTGAATAATATTCATTCTGATGGCTGCAATCTTATCTCTAAAATAGGCAGAAAATTAATTGCATTTAGTAACGCTCAGGTAGTCAGAGTAATAATTAGGGGCAGGGTTTATAAGATTATCAACAGTTGAAAAAAGAACCCTTGGATTGTTAGAATTTGTATTTATAAGTTCAGAGAAATAAGATCGCCTGGCGTTTCTGATCGCTGCATTGAATTCTGCTAGGAGTTCTTTTGAGATATCTTGGTGGACCTGAAGTTTTGTCTTTCTCCATCTCCGTTCAGCTTTGCGACAGTTTCTTTTGAGTTGGTTGATATTCTGTTTTCTCCATGGTGCTTTTTGTTTTTGAGGATTTTTTTTGTACCTGACTGGGGCAATATGGTCAATAGCTGTTTGTAATTTTGTATTTAAATTATCCACTAGATCATCAACAGATGAAGGGAGAGATGGCAAAGACATATCATTTATATGCAAGATAAAATTTTCTGCCATTTCAGATGCAAGACATCGTCTTTTTACAGTGCGTCTAGAATTACCATGCAGCATATGAAGAGAGGCAGTGAATTCAATTAAGTAGTGACCAGACAAAACCACATCCATAACTGATGAAATGTCAACAGAAAGTCCCTGTGTAATGACAAGGTCTAAGGTATGACCACAGCTATGAGTTGGTTTATTAACATGTTGTATGAAGCTCAGATCTTCCAATAAATGTGAAAAGTCAGTAGCCTTCTTGTCTGTCTTATTGTCAATGTGTAAATTAAAGTCACCAATAATGATTATATTGTCATAATTAGAGCTGATGATTGATAAGAGCTCAGATAAATCAGACAAAAAATTAGTGTACGAGCGTGTGTGACTGTGAGAGTGTGAACGCAGCTGAACATGCGTTTAGTCTGAAGTCAGTGTGTAAAGTCTAAACTAACAGTTACAGTGAAACTAGTCAGTTAGATGCTGAAGCTGTGTCTGTGTTCAGGTGCAACATCAGAATCAGAATCAACTTTATTGCGAGGTACATTAACACATACGAGGAATCTGACCTGGTGAGGTTGGAGGGAAATTAATCCAAATAGTAAATAAAATCAACAAATCAAACAAATCAGAACACAATGAAACTAAATGCAGAAGGAAATAAACAGTGGTGAGACAGTAATGGCTCATGAAGGTGACTATGTTTAACTATTATAATAAATATGGCTGTTATACATATATAGACAGGGCCTGTGGGCTATAGTTTACAGATAAATAAATATAGTATAGACATAGTATAAAGTATACAGTATAAAGTATAAAATATATATGTCAAAATCTGAAGTATAGTATAACATAATATGTTATACAATATAGTATCAGTAAGTAAGACAGTTCAGTTCTGATGTACTTAATGTACATCAGAGTTGGAATCATTCCTGAATGTTAAACTCAGCTCAGCTCCTGCAGTGTTAGGCCCGGGCCCAGGGGACAGACTGCTGGGGCCCGCAGGCCTGTGGAGTCCAGAGTCCACACAGACTGCTGGGGCCCCCAGGCCTGTGGAGTCCAGAGTCCAGACAGACTGCTGGGGCCCCCAGGCCTGTGGAGTCCAGAGTCCACACAGACTGCTGGGGCCCCCAGGCCTGTGGAGTCCAGAGTCCACACAGACTGCTGGGGCCCGCAGGCCTGTGGAGTCCAGAGTCCACACAGACTGCTGGGGCCCCCAGGCCTGTGGAGTCCAGAGTCCACACAGACTGCTGCTGCTGCCTTCCAGCTCTGTCTTTCTACATTGAGTTTGCCTTTGATTAATAGATCCTCCTCCTTCATTTCTAATGCAACGATGAAACCTGGGACAAAAGCCTGACTGAAATTCTGCATTTGGAATTCTGCAAAGAATTCTTCCTGTGCCTCCAGGAGGCACAGGAAGAGTCCAGACTGGGCCTGTAGAGCAGAGCATCATGGGAGATTCCCTCTGCTAGTCCATATAGAGAAAAGAGCAGCTAAGATCTGGAGCCACCTGGTACACAGCGGTCCAGAGTCTCCCCACAGTACTGACTCACTGACAGAGTCTCCCCACAGTACTGACTCACTGACAGAGTCTCCCCACAGTACTGACACACTGGAGGAGACACCCAGAGAGAGACCCCTTGGAATACCTGACCAAAAAACACCAACTAACCCTCACACACAACCACCACTGACAAAATTCAAATAGAAAAAACAACACCAGAAGAATATTATCACTATTGGCAAAAAGAAATCAAACTTATAAACAAGACATTTCTCCACAAGAAGTTTTGGTCTCAGCAGCTAATTTAACCTCTTCTAATGTGTGTCCTTATGGAGATTTTCAAAATAACTGTCATTAACAGATGTAACGGTTATAAAACAGGGTTGTTTTCCTAGTGATTGACAGGTCGTCTGTCCAGTGATCAACAGGTTGTCGGTTACAGACCAGGCTCAGCCTCTCTCTGGCCGCTCCGCCTCCAAAACACGTCGACACAGCGGAGATCGTAAACCGGATCCTTAGGCTTCAAACCCTTCGGAACCCTGTGGTGACATCATCATGACATCACTCCCCGTGGTGACATCATCATGATTAGTTGCACCTGTTTATCTCCTGTATTACCTTTTATTCATATTTTTTATTTTTTATAATTTCCTTTTTGGCACACACTTTTATGAAAAAGTTTGATCTGTTTTCAATTGTATCTCTGTTGGTTTGTGTTTTTTGTTTTTTTTAGTTGTACCTGTCTACATCATATTTTACTTTTTATGCCTATTTTCTTTTATTGCTACTGTTGGATTTTACTGTATGTAAAGCACTTTGTAAACATTGTTTTTAGAAAAGTGCTATACAAATAAAGTTATTATTATTATTATTATTATTAAGTTACTCAGAGGGTTGACAAGCTACAAGCTGTTTATTAAGGATCACATCCAAGACTACGCAGGTCTACGGTCTCTTGTCTAGTGACCTGACGTTGTTAATAACGTTATGCGGGTCGAAGGTCACGTAGCTAGTAAAGTATTCTTCCTCCTCTTTCCGTTACATGTTAGCGTCATGTCATTTAACTTTAATAACATGTTTTGCGTGTTTTGTACAGCGTCCGGTGTGAACTACAGATCCAGAGATGAGAACGGCGAGACGTTTCAAACGAGACAAGAGATCTCAGAAAGAGCCGGTAGCTTCGTGGAGCTTCGTCCTCTCTGTGATGGACAGCTGGTCGCCAAGGCAACGACGTCTTCGGCTGAACAATCCGGTCGATTTCACAACAAAGGAGGTGTGAGCGTGTTGTTCTCATCCATAAAGCCGCCGCTGCTGCAGTTTCCCTCCTGACTTCACTGAGCAGAACCTGGACCTGTGAAACCGGTCTCTGGTCAAAACTGGGTCCAACCAGGTCCAGTTTGGCCCAGGTCTTTAAACCTGTCATGATGTTGATTATTGATTATTAGGAATGAATATTAAGTGTGAATATAATCCATATTGTTGCTGTAACCTCGCTCTCTGTTTACTCTCAGCTCTTTTATATTTTAATAAGGAACATATTTATTCTTTCTGGTAAATTTTCATATTGTAAATATTTTGAATTGATTCTCTTTGTCTCAATAAGATCCACTGCTGTTATTTTGGAATAAATACTTTGTCATACTTTTATACATATTTCTATTCAATGTGTTCTGTTTATATCAACTGCTTTTAATAGATTCTTACTAGATTATATTTTTCTTTGCTGGATCCTGTTGCTGATTTCCCCGCAGGATCAATAAAGTTTTGTCTAATTTCATTTTATAATTATTATTATTCTCTGGATCAGGATTAAGGATCAGGATTAAGGATCAGGATCAGGATTAAGGGTCAGGATTAAGGATTTATTATATTTAACACCAGTCCCGCCTGCCTCCAACATCCAATCAGATTCCTCCAGAGCTGCATAAGGGATATGATGTCATTGATCAGTATTAGCTCTCTGGTCTCTAGATGTATTATGAATAGTCTTCAGTATTCATGTTGGTGTGGCAATAATATAATTTATTAAACCGTCAGATGTGGCTCTGCTTCAGATTCTCACTCTTTACAGGGTTGGCTTTGAGAACTCACTGAAGTGGCCCAAGCCTTGAAACCAGGATCATCATCATCATCATCATCATCATCATCATCATCATCATCACATTGATTCATTCAAACTGCATCATATCCATCACATCAGAGTTGGACTGTCAGGAACATCTGGTCTCAGAGTCTCAGTGAACTTTACATTTCTATCTGTTGTAATCCTACATCTCCTCCTTCAGGCTGAAATAGATTTAACATGATAGTTTTCTTTCAGCTGGATTCACTTTGTCCGTTTGCCTCATGAAAAGAGTGAAGTGTTCCTAATATTTTGTCCAGTCTGTGTACATGTCCACATGTCACCAGAGGGGTCAGAGGTCAGCAACCTGTCACATGACAAGCAGCTGCTGATCTCACTGAGCTAGAAGCAGCTGAGAAGCTTCATCCATCACATTATTTATATCAGAGTTGAAACTGCTGATGATAACTGTGTGTGTGTGTGTGTGTGTGTGTGTGTGTGTGTGTGTGTGTGTGTGTGTGTGTGTGTGTGTTCTCTCACTCTCTCAAAGTTGAAGCTGCTTGTTGGAAAAGATGAAGACCAAACAATGTTCATTTAGGAGAAACTTTCATTCTGACAAACAATTACAGAAAACTAGATAGAAGTTTATATCTTGGAATGATGAGATGACAATAAAATACCAAATGTTGCTACAGAAAGATATTTCAACTTGTCAATCATCAACAACAGACTCTAAGATGAACAACCATAACTTGATTCTGTCTGGTTTAATTTCTCATTCATTTCGTTTTCACAATAAAATGTCCATGTTCTTGTTGTTAAAACCCAGTTCAGTTACCCAACACACACAATACACTCTATTTAGTAAAGCGTGTGTGTGTGTGTGTGTGTGTCAGTGTGTGTGTGTGTGTGTGTCAGTGTGTGTGTGTGTGTGTGTGTGTGCGCGCGTGTGTGTGTGTCAGTGTGTGTGTGTCTGTGTGTGTGCGCGCGTGTGTGTGTGTGTGCGCGCGTGTGTGTGTGTCAGTGTGTGTGTGTCTGTGTGTGTGCGCGCGCGTGTGTCTGTGTGTGTGCACGCGCGTGTGAGTGTGTGTGTGTGTGTGTGTCAGTGTGTGTGTGTGTATGTGTGTGTGCGTCAGTGTGTGTGTGTGTGTATGTGTGTGTGTCTGTGTGTGTGTGTTTGTGTGTGTGTGTCTGTGTGTGTGTGTGTCTGTGTGTGTGTGTGTGTGTGTGATCCTGTACAGAGTGAACCATCATCTCAGCAGCTGTCTTTGGTCAGCAGTGTGAGTGTTTCTCTCTCCCTCCTCTATCTGACAAGACACACTGAGGAACCAGACCCAGACCAGAACCCAAACCTAGACCAGATCCAGAACCCAGGACAGAGTGGTTCAGTGAATGTGGAGTGGAAGCTGTGGATGTGGATCAGTGTGTCAGAGGAAACTCTGTAGAAGGACAGAGAGCCAGCAGGCCAGTCCAGATACACTGCTACTCTGTTAGAGTCAGAGGAGGAGAGGGGAGGTATGAATGTTTCTCTGTTATTGTGACAGACAAGGTAACTGTTACCAGAGCAGATCAGACTCCAGGACTTTTCATTCCCTCCAAGCAGACAGTCATCACCCACTCCTCTCCTACTGATTCCTCTGTAAGTCACTCCTATATGAACACATCCTTCCCACTCGACCTCCCAGTAACAGCAACCAGTCAGACCATTTCTACACAGCAGCTGAGGACAGGAGTCAAATCTCTCTGGGTGATCAGGATATGGCTGCTCCTCTCTCACCCTCGTCACCTTTCTGTTGTCTTCAGACAGGAAGAGGTTTCTGTGTGCTGTGTTTGGGTCCAGTGTGAGTTCACAGGCATCTGATGAGAGAACAAGACTCAATACAGCAGCAGCTTCTCATCTAATACACCTGTTGTGTTTATTATCGGTTGATTTATTAACAGATTGACTGTTCATTTCTTCAGTTTCATGATGACACATTTTGTCAGCCATCTTTCTTCAGAGTAGGATTTGAATGAATAGATGTCACACATGAGCTTTCTATTTAAATAGAAACTGAATGTGCTGCTTTGTTTTCATGAATCAAACTAAATAAACACTTACACTTCCTCAGACCTGGTTTCAACCACCGCACTGCATCATGGTCCAACCTGGGGGGGGGGGGTAAATAAAGTCAGACAGCATAATCTCTTTGATAATGAACAAATAACCTTCATAACCTTCCATATGAGTGATTTTCCAGACGCCGTCACTCATATCCTCCATTCAACATGAAACAATATTCCTCAGCTTCTCAGCAGCTCCGTTCACACTGAATTTATGAATCAGAGTGAATGTTCATATGTTGGTACAGACTGGAGCAGAGCGGAGTAAAACCACCAGACCGAGTCTGTACGGTAACAGGAGTCACTCCACTCCTGTAA